>NW_017672624.1:50192-94139 GCF_001879085.1 Nicotiana attenuata
AGAGTTTCTGAAAGCCTAAAATTCCTTCAGAATAATACTAATATCAGCATTAGGATCAGAAACAAGCTGGTTTACGAGTGTACTGTTCTACATGTGAAAGTAGCTGCAAAGAGAGTCGTTAAGGTTTATTTGAGTTGCTGTAAACTGAGTCTGAGTAGTCGAGTTGGTTTTGGATTGCATTGGTGCTTGAAATTGTTGCTGTGTTTTGGTTCATTACTGGAATTTCAAACCTATTCCTGAACTTGCTGTGTTGACTGAGCTGTTACTGGGTTTTAACTTATTCTTGGGCTGCTGTTGAGAACTATCACTGCTGCTGATCTTTTCCTTTTCTTATTTGCAATCACCAGGTACACATTTGAATCTGCCCTGCTGTAACCTTAAGCTTGAAATGGAATACAAATATTCACCTGTTTGATCCTGAAATATGCTGCCTGGATTGTGGTGTATTGGTAGTTAAATAGGCGTTAGATTTAATCGCATAGCATAGTGTCAAATCGATTTGTATGTATGTAAACCCTGGACTGTATAACTGGACTGTGTAACTGGACTGTACATTTGGACTGTGCAATGAATTTTAATTCTGATTATAGCAATTCACATGTTAGAATCTAATGTCTATTTTCAGTGGTTAATGACATGTTTGGACTGTTAATTTGTAGCTATCAGCTGTAGTTAGACTTGTTTCGCATTTTTCTGTTTAAAGTTTAAAAGTCAGAAGTAGTTTAAACTTGTTTCTATAACCCCTTCGTAATGCAATAATTAATATAAGCAGGCTAATCTTCAATGTCAAAACCTGTGTTTCCCTGAGTACACTGTTTTAAGGCAAGCGTTGGCAATTCTAGATCAGTAGTGAGTTAATTAGTTGAATATGAACACATTGTTGGTTGTTTGATAATTAGATATGGACAAAGTATGAATTTAGGCTCGTAACTTGTAATCAATATTCTGTTCACTTGAATAAGAATACATTGCTTACTTTATTATCTCATAAGAGTTTGAAATAATTTCGGTGGGCAAAGGTTTGAGCAGAGCAGTGGTTCGCCAGCTCCAGGGATTCGATCTTTTGATCATCCCAGCGCAGCCTGATATGCTTGTCCGATTTGGGCTAATATCAGTTCCAACGCCTGCTTCTATTGGGAATTTTGTCCGTTTATGTCTATTGACTAATTAGGACCCTTTTCTCGTGTTATTAGAGATAAATAAATGGAAAGTCGTAGTTTACTTCAGGACTAGCCTTTAAATAATAAACGAGACGAGCCTCGCCAAATACAATGCAAAATTGCGGGGCCCTCGATAAATCTTTATACTAAAATACCTAGACTTCGGGATGGGTTGTTTAGTGAATTTCACGGCCTTCCCCAAAGATAAGAACGCGATAGTATCTTTAGGCACGCGATTTTAATAAAATTACCTTCCTAAATGCGGGTGCACATTTATGTGACCCAAATCCGAATCTCAACGAAGTTAAAATGTGTTGACAACCACGGGTGCACTGGTGCGACGTGGTTCGAGACGCATTTTCACGACGTTGCAATTTTTATTAAAAACAACAATAAAAGCGATTTACTAATAAAAGGCACATAAGTTAGAACATGTTTTGAAATCAGATAAAATCAATCACAACAGTCGTGCTAGAACCACGGAATCCGGGAATGCCTAACACCTTCTCCCGGGTTAACAGAATTCCTTACCTGGATTTCTGGTTCGCGGACTGATAACAGAATCATAATCTCCTCGGGCGGAATTTAACCGGTGACTTGGGACACCATTAACCTCCCAAGTGGCGACTCTGAAAATGTAATAATAAATCCCGTTCCGATTGTCACTTCAAGTTGGAAATAACTCCCTTTATTATACCCTCTTCTGTGGGTGTAGTAGTGAAAAAGGAGGTGTGACAGAAATAAGAACAACAATGTGAATATAAAATAGGAAGGTGACTCCGAAGCCTGCGAATGCAGCAACAGAGCTACCTTGAGTCTCATCGGCAAGAATCCGCACAACTACTAGCGAACAATACCTGGATCAGCACAAAAAATATGCAGAAGTGTAGTATAAGCACAGCACAACGGTGCCCAGTAAGTATCAAGACTAACCTCAGCGGAGTAGTGACGAGGAACACTCAAGGCACCTACTGGTCTAATATACAGAACATGATATTTATACAGAGACTACGCGATACTGCTAACAATACAGTAATTAAAAATAAGGAAAGAAAACAGCAAGTACTCAGCGAACACCATAAGGAAAACACGGAAAGGTAAGCGAGAATATAACCCAAATCCGAAATCACAAATACAGTAAAGACAAGTCATAACTCAACAACTCCGATAGTTTTCACCTTAAGTCTTAACCAGCAAGCATCAATCAAATAGTCAAACCTTTCAAGTGATAAAAATGTTTCGAAATATACTTCATTCAAATAAATGCTCTTTTCAAAAAGAGTTCTATAAAAATAAGTGTCTTTCGAATATAATCTTTTCAAATAGATAGCCTTCGCATATCAGTCACCTTGTGACACCTCATCTCATTATTGGGTCTCAATACCTGAACCCTAATGTTGATACGCAATTTTTCCCTACATATTTTTATACTCAAAATATTCTCAAAATAGCATATACATACATATATAAGCATGCCCAAAAGTTTTGGTATTTTTCCTTTATTTTTAAAGATTTTCAAATCAATTTATTGTCTATTTTTATGCTACAAAATTCAATAATTATTCCCAAGCTAGCATTTTTGGTGAATAATTTCTTTCATTCTCATATTTACACTAAGATATAATTAAGGTAATTTTTGCGTATTTTTTATACATTTGTTTGGTATTTTTAAGCTAAATTGCATATAATTGCAATTATAACCTATTTTACAATTAACAGCATTTCGTAATCATAAAATCACTTTTAGTATTTTTACATTAATATTTATATGTTATTAATTAGTTCAGTACCTTTAATTTATTTTTAAATCATTTTTACTATTTTTATAAAATAATAAAAAGGAAAAATTGGCTATTTAACAAACAACCCTTAGTATTTCAATTATAGCCAAATTGGCCACACCCCTATCAGATTTTTAAATGGCCCAATACCCTATTTAAACCAACCCAGCCCAATCCCCAAAATAACCCGGTCCAATCTTTTTTAATCTGAGCCGTTGATCAAATGAGATCAACGGCCCAGATTTAATTCCCATAATTAAAATCCATTACCCCCCCAAACCCCTCATTTCTTTGAGACCGTCTCTCTCTCTCTCTATATCGTCTCTCCCTCTCCCTTCTCTCTAGAAACTTCTGGTTCTCTCTTCTCCGATGAACTCCACCGCCTCTCCGGCCACCTCCAATCTCACCTCATTCGACCATCAACCGCCTTGAGACCCTAGATCGCTGGTTCTCTCTATTGAGATCCCAAAACCCCCACCATGTGAATCAGTCCCTAAAAAGTTCCGCCTGGTTTGTTTCCGGCCATCTCCGGCCACCTCCCTTTCACCAAGGCTCCGATGGGCCTCTCACCGTCCTGTTCAACACCTTTAGGACCTTCGAGGTTTATGGACCATGGTGGTTGAGACCTAGGGTTCCTGGTTCTGCTACTTGTGGGTTCTCCGGTGTGATTTCAGGCAAAATCACACCCTATACGTCACGATCTATGAAGTTTCGACAGGTTCTCTCAACTTTTATTAGGGTTTTCCCTTTTGAAACCCCAAGTCTCTCCTGAATCTCTCAAAACAGTGCTATTCTCATGATATTTTCATGTTTTCCTCTATGTTATGCTTGTTTTCGAGTTTATTCTGAAAGATCTTTTATTTTGAACCACCTTTTACTTTCTTTAAAAATTAGGGTTCTTAGATTTCTTTTACGCATGCTTTAACTGATTTTCTTTATGATTAAATCTTTTCTTTGTTTATTCTGGCCTGTTTCTATGCTATCACTGTTTTTAATTTGACTCTGCTAAAAAACCCTATTTTCTAAAATGTTTACTTGTTTGATTATGGGTGTTGGCATGTCTCTTTGCCTTGGTTATGTGTGTTAGACTAATTTTCTTGGCCTTGTCTCTATGTGTTAGCATGTTCCTTTGTCTGATTATGCGTGTTAGCACGATTCTCTTTACGCTAATTCTATGTGTTTAGCATGCTCCTTCGTTTAATTGTGTGTGTTAGCCTGATGTCCGTTGACTCCTGTTAATATTTCATGGTCACCATGCTTCGAATATGTCCTGCTGAATCTTAACTTGTTTTTACTAGCTCTGAGTGATTGTGTTTGTTCATCTCTTGTTCCCCTTCTGTCTACATAGCTAATTTTGGCTCGATACATTTGTTCATTAACCTCTATTTATATGTTAAAAATGCAGAATCATGACTTCACACGATTGATTCTGATTTTCCTTGATCGATTGGTAATTCAAAAACTTTCTTTTAAAACCCTAGCATTCCACCCGCCCGTTTGAATTAATTGGTTTTGTTACCTTATTTGTTATAGTACTCTGTTCTTTTAAGCCTTTCCTTAATTAGAATTTTCCTGAATTTGGTCTTAATTGGCTACTATATGCAACACTGAATCTTGGTCCCCTCCTTATTTATTCGTACACTGATTTCCTACTTGCCTTAGATGGTGCTGAATATTTTCGTTTGATTTTGATTCCCTTAATTAATGGGAGTACTTCCTTGATTCTTTGATTAATTAACTCCGAGTTCTTCAATTAACATATTTCTGTGATTTTTACCTTATTTTACCCCTACTTTCAACTATAAATACCCTAAGTCTTTTACACAAACATACAATAGTCTTCTGACTTACAAACCACTGAATACTTTAAAATATGCATTCTCTCTTGCTCTCTTGCTCCACTACTATTCTCTGCTCCTGTTTATTATTAGCCGGCTGAAAGCCAAGGCTAATATAGTGTTACTCCTTTATCTTTGCATCCTGCTTTTGCTCTTTACTGGTATGTCCTGATTAACTTTTCAAGTCTCACACCAATGTGTTTATTTTTGTTTCAGTTCATTATTTTTGTGATTCTCTTCTACTTATGCTTCTCCTGTTCAGTGTGTAATTGAATCTTTACTCTAATGCTTCACCATGCCTTCTGATTTACATGTTAAGTCTGACTTTGTTTACTCCTAACTTTATTTGTTATGTCTATGTCCTGTTGTTACACATTAGCATGCCTAAACTCTACTGCCTACCAGTCCCCTGAATCCCTTGATTCTGTGTAGTCCTGTCCATTAAACCTGTATCCCTTTCAGCATTGTGTGATCTATCTGTTCCCCAATCCCCATGATCCTTGTATGCAATCATGTATTGTTGAACTATGGTTCTGCTGTTTTCTTTTAAAACAAACCCCCCTCTTCTTTTAAACACTTCTTCCTGCACTTCACACTATTCTTAGAAAATAGGATCTGCCCCCTTCATGTGAGCATTGCTTTGAGTACCTCTGGGTACTCACTGAACTTTGACACACAAGGCTGGTATTCCACACTGCACATCTCCTGCATTTTCTTATAGATGTCTAGGTGCTGGTATTGGCCAGGGACCCAATGGGGCCCTAGGGAGCTTTGCCGCACCTAGACCATGGCAAAGGCTGTGAACTCGAAGGGGTTGAGGTTGGAAGAACTTGGCATGATTGAAGGCTCCCTATAGAATAACTTCTTATTTTTTCTTATTTACTGTAATTCAGATGATACTGGTTTGTAATAATTTGTAAACAAACAATTGGGGGTGAATAGTGAATATGGGGGAGGGTTATGCATTCTTAGTATAAATCATGGGTAGAAAACATGCTTATAGGATTTTATTTGCGCAATAGACAACCTGTATAGGTCATGCATCTCATTCATTAGAAATCCTGCTTTAGGCTCTTTATTTTCAGTCTGTCATTACGCTCATTAATAACCAGCAATGATTAACAACAAGCCAAATAACTTGTCATTACTGCATTGGCATATTAGAAATCATGTTCTTAGGAACTCTTATGTGCATTAGATATCTTGCCCATAGGACTTCTCACTTGTTCGAGTTGCAGTGGTTAATTCATGTTAGTCCAATAACCGTGTTAAAATATGGCTAAGTGGTTTGGAACGTTTTTGCAAACACCTTACCACGCGTACCTTTATAAATCAGAATAAAGAAAATGTATGTTCATCCCTTTATAAATAATCAGGTAATGTATAACGACGCCTAGGCAAACCTTAGGCCCGTTAGGAACTGACCAATTGTGTCTTTTTATTAGCCTAAAACCGCCAGCTTCTTTAAGTTTTAACTCTGCAGTTCCCCCTTCTTGTTTTGATCTTCTGAAGTTCACTCAGCTTTTCTTTTCTTAAAACAAAAACTCTGTTGAAAATGATTTTTTTTTAAAATGACACACCTTTACTTTTACTGAGTTCTGATTTTTTTATGTCTGCAAATCCCTGGGTTACCTATCTTTGTCCAGAATCGTGCTATTATTGTTACTACTTCATTTCTAAAACCAAGTTTTAACCGCTGAAAAAGTCCCTATCTTTTGAGACCTTAATCATGTTAAAGGCATGCTACTTATGTGTTTTGTTTGAGGAGGTGTACATGGGCCTTTACGTGTTTACATGCTTTCCCCCTAACATGCAGTATGTGTTTTTGTATGTCGCCTTAGATTTTTGTCCTTTGAAACCATTCAGCCTAATATCCTACCCTTTAGGATTAGTAGTTCTAAGTACCTCCGGGACTGATAGTTGGAGCGGGTAATAGCCTGCAATAGGTAAAACGAGACCGTTCTGCGTTTAATACCTCAACAGGGTGGGAAAGGGTAGATATGGATATGATGACCACGCGATAACACCACGTGTATAAACGGTTACCGGGTGTTGTGTGGGGTGATCCATATTATGTATAAACCTAGGACCCATTCCCTTATTTGTCCACTTTTATTTCAACTATTTTTCTTTCGCAAATTTCAGCTTTTTTAAAAATTGTTTCAACTGTATGGAATTTCCCTCCTTTACTCGTTTATTCAGAATTAAAAAAATGGTTTCTCCTACCAAATTTCAGTCTCTTTAAAGTTTCTAATTTCTTGCAACTATTATGTGAAGACCCCTTTGTATTTGTAACGCTTGTTTGCCTACTTTTTGTTTGCATTTAAAGTCACAATATAGCATGGCCGGGAACCAAACTAGTGGATCTTGAGGGGTACCTAACACCTTCCCCTCGAGATAATTTCTAGCCCTTACCCGAACTCTGATTTTCCAACTCAAACACCCTTAGTGTCCTAATGCACTTAATAATTAGGTGGCGACTCTTCAAATCCAAAACCCAAATCCCAAACGGGAATAGAGTTGTCTTCCCAAATGTCGTAAACCCGATTTTGCGAGAAAAAGGGGGCGTCGACTGCATGGCGACTCTGCTGGGGATTTCTTTAGGCTTTTACCATTTCATGTTGCTTGTGACTTTATTATTGCCTTTATTTAATGTCTTTATATCTTTTCTACTATGAAACTGACTTGGCTTTTTGTTTCTTTTTTTTTTTCATTAATGCTTTCTTTTACTGCTTTCCTTCAATATTGTTGTAATTTTTGAGCAATTATTGTAATCTTTATGAACGTGAAAATACGTGACAATTTGTTTCATTTTTGTAATTGCATATTCAACATCATATTCCACTCGTGCCAAACAAATACCATAGCAACGCTTATAATCAGTTGTTGCGCTCTGCCGATATTATTAGCCCCTAAATTTGGCAAAGGCGTATTTGCGGTAAAGCCAGTCGATCAGCGGTGCAGTCGACGGTTCCGTGCCTTTCCCTCTTGAGTTGTCCGCTCAAGGGTACCGGTCTAAGACCCCATAGAAACCTTATTCTGTTTAACTGTGCATGCATCACTGTCAAGCCTAGTCGAGTCAGTTATGCTGTCCACATAATGACTCTTTAAGATAGCCCTGTCCAAAGTCCACTGGGTTTCCTTGGAACCCAAACGGACAACACCATATTCTGTGCATTTATTCGGAGAGCTAAATGCCATTATGCTAATTATTGGTTTAAATAGTCGAGTCCGGTGGGGTAAGGGTCTAACGCTTTGTTTTGCAGAAAATGAGACACGAAATTCCCAAATTCGGCATGGTAACCAACATTCATCCAAGGTTGCTAAGCTGGTGGGAAGACCTTCACTCCAGTGACCAGACTCTCGTCCGTAAATATTTGGGAAATTTACCTTCTCTTTTGGAAATCCAGCCTGACAACAAAATCATAGAGGCTGCAACCTTATTCTAGGACAGTGATAGATCAGTGTTTCGATTTGGGGATCTTGAAATGACACCTCTGCTCGAGGAAATAGGAGGGTTAGTAGGTATTCCTTGGGAGACTCCGGGTTTGCTTATGCCAAAAAACCGCAAGGGTAGGGGTTTCCTCAAGATGATGGGACTAAAGAAAAACCCAGACTTGACCTGTTTGAAGGATTCTTATATTCCCTTCGACTATCTGTACGAGAGGTACGGACATAGCAAGTCCTACCGTACCTACCCATATGAATTCGCCCTCACATCATTGGGGCATATCCACAGGAGGGTCTTCGTCTTTATGTTCTACTTTTTGGGGATGATAGTGTTTCCCATGAAGAAGGCTAGGATCCATACCAGGCTAGCCATGGTCACCAAGACGTTAATGGAAGGGATTGGAGGGCAGCCTTTCAGCATAGTGCCCATGATTGTTGCTGATATATACCGAGCCTTGGAAAACTGTCAACGAGGGGCCAGTCACTTCGAGGGTTGCAACTTACTACTCCAACTCTGGCTTATAGAACATCTCCAAAGGGGTCAATACCGTCAAGAGCTTCCACAAAGGTCGTGGAACGATCATATAGCCTTCCACCATCCCAAGAGAATAAACTATATGCCTAACATGTTTTCTCAACCGGGATACGCTAATGGGTGGGTAGAGTTGTTTGAAAATCTGAAAGAAGACAAGGTACAGTGGATGTTCGAATGGTTCCCTACTGGAGAGTTCATCATTCTCTCTCGGAACGCTCCATTCCTTATACTCATTGGTCTGAGAGGAACTTATCCCTATGTCCATCTCCGAGTCATGTGGCAGGCAGGGAGGAAGCAGGTCATACCAAAAGTTGAAAAGATGAGTCACTTCAGGGCCGATTTCCAAGACAACGATAGCCTGTACAAATGTTAAGCTCAACACATGTGGAATTACAAAATCATACTGGAAAAGGATTCCATAGAACCTGACAGATACCATGCCGGTTACACCCCATACTATCCAGGTTGGTTAGAAGAAGATCATGCTGGGTTAGGACAGCCCGGGTCTGTTCAAGGTCATAGGGTCATCGACGAGAGGGCTGAAATACAGGTTAAGTACAACCAATTGCGCAAAAGGATAGAGAATGCGAAAGTGAACATCAGGAAATTCAAGAAGCAAATCAGAAGTTGATCGAAGAATGGAAAGATATGGCTGTCAGCGCCAACAAGCAACTAGGATATTTGGAGCGAGGTTTTGTAGAGTTGGAAAGGAAATTCATCCAGAGGATCGAAAACTACCAGAATGCTGAGGAAATGAAGGAGGACACTTAGCTAGAGTTTATTTGCTGCTGGGTCTGCGTGAGCTGGTGAAGCTGTTCGATGGAGCTAAAGATGCTGAGTCTGGGGAAAGTCCTTCTGGGATCAAGTAGTTAGGGGTCTTTTTCTTTTCGCTTTAAAATGTAATAAGGCCAATGGCCATTAGTGACATTTTACTTTCCGCAATTTTAGTGTCGTTTTGGGATTCGTCTTATTTTTATCAATAAAATGAGGCATTTAGCATTATAAGTTCTCCAGATCAACTTGTCGCTAGGCCTACCTCGGGCACAACGAGGCACCCAATTTATGACACGATTTATATTCTTACACTATGTGTTTAAATATTGCAACATTTTTCTCATAATCCTCACTAACTTGTTACCTTTTTGTTTTTACTTTTGTTTTATTCCCCTCCCCAAAAGGTTAGTTCGTGCACTCTGGCATCATCATCCTACTCCACATCATCTAAGGGCCCTCCACCTCCTCCTTCTCCGAGTCCTATCAGAAACAAGAACAAAGCAAAAATGGAAGACTTGAGCAACGTCAGGAAGGAGAACTCAGTTGAAAGGGTAGAGGTTCCTTAGGGTATTCAGGTTTCCAAAGATATTGCCGCCCAACTCGAACAGAAGTTACTGAAATTTCAAGAAGAATTGGACCAAGTTCGGAACTTGGCAAACTTGTCATTTTCCCTCACTACCCCAGACGTCAACTTCCCCAATGCTCAAAATCCTATACATCCACAGAACGTCCCAAAACCACAGAAACAACCCGCTCCCCATCAAAATTGCAACACATGTCACACTTCAAACAACACCCCGCTCCTCCTTCCCGAACCACTAAACACAAATGATCATCCCCACCATACCCCCATCTATGTGGAAACCATGCCACAATACACTCAACCTATTTCAAGCATACCGGAGTCTGATGACAAAGACTATCTCATCATGAACCTAGCCGCAGAACTCAAGAAACTTACTAGCCGAGTCCAGGGTGTTGAAGGAAACAAAGGTATTGGGGGCTGAATTATGAGGACCTTTGCATTCAGCCAGATGTCGAACTTCCCGAGGGGTACAAACCTCCCAAGTTCGAGATGTTTGATGGCTCGGGGGATCCTAGAGTCCATTTGAGGACATACTATGATAAGCTGGTCGGTGTCGGAAGAGATGAAAATATTCGCATGAAGCTCTTCATGAGAAGTTTGAAAGGTGATGCTCTATCTTGGTACATTAGCCAAGACCCAAGAAGTGGACAAGCTGGGTAGGTATGGCGTCCGATTTCATGGACAGGTTCAGATTCAATATGGAGAATGCGCCAGATGTATTCTACATTCAGAATTTGAAGAAGAAACCTACAGAGACATTCCGCGAGTATGCTACTCGTTGGAGATCAAAGGCTGCTAAGGTTAGGCCGGCCTTAGAAGAAGAACAGATGAACAGGTTTTTCGTCCAAGCTCAAGATCCACAGTATTATGAGAGGTTGATGTTGATCAAAGGCCAGAAATTCTCCGACATCATCAAGCTAGGAGAAAGGATTGAGGAAGGCATTAAAAGCGGTATGGTCACTAATTTTGAGGCACTGCAGGATACCAACAAGGCTCTATAGTCGGGTGGCACGTCTAAGAAAAAGGATGTGAGTGCCGTGATGGTTGCACGGAGAACGAAATCCCTAGTAAAATACCAAGCTTACCCAGTACCTCCTCTGACATATCAACCTATCCCTAATTACCAAGCACCTCCGCCCTCTTACCAAATTCCACCACCGACTTACCAATCATCTCCATCCCCCACATATCAACCTACCTCACCAAGATATTCCCAACCCGCACCCGTCTACCAAGCCTATAATGCTCAACCCTCTCACTATCAATCACCTCCCACCCGCCAAAACTTCCCTAGACCACGCCCTAACTTCGACCGTAGACCTCCCAAGCAATACACCGCCATCGCCGAACCAATCGACCAGCTATATGAAAGGCTCAAAGCTGCTGGTTACGTCACCCCAATCCCTGCCATAACCCCAGAAAATCCTTCCAATGGGTCAACTCAAACAAAACCTGTGCATACCATTCCGGCATGAAGGGGCATACCATTGATGAGTGCCGATCTCTGAAGGATAAAATCCAAGCTTTAATTCACAATAAGATCATCGTGGCAAAGGAGCCTGCTCCCAATGTTCGCAACAATCCCCTGCCTGACCACAAAGGTGGAGGCGTGCACATGATCGAGGTAGAAGATAATTGGGACCCCAAACGGTCGATTGGATTAATTGCCGAGGGTGACGAGCCCAAGAAACCAACAGTCACACTGAATCCAATTGTAGTCCAGATCCAGCCCTCTGGAGATGCTGAAGTAAATGTGTCCATACCACTCGAGCTTGAAACACCGTCATCCACAAAGACCACAGAGCCAATTGAGGTAGAGTTTGGGTCTCCAAAGGCACCTGCACCATTTGAAGTTGTTGTGTTACCTCCCAAAACGAGGGTGCCCATTCCTGTAGCAATGTCAGCCATGACGCCGTTCCATACACAGGCCATTCCTTGGGATTACACCGCCGAGGCGAGAAGGAAGGGGAAAACTAGGTCTGGAGAAGCAATTGCAGCACAGGGTATGACCAGAACCGGCAGGATTTATACCCCGGAGCATCTAGTTGAATCAAGTAAGCAGGCCTCTGGACGGCCTATTGAAACTGGGCCCGATGATCTCTGGAGGAAGATACAGGCAAAAGAATACTCGATCGTTGATCAACTGAATAAAACACCAGCGCAGATCTCTATCCTGGCTCTGCTGCAAAGCTCCGATGCACATAAGAATGCCTTGTTGAAGATACTGAGTGAGGCATATGTACCCAGCAACATAACTGGAGGAGAGATGGCGAACATGATAGGGCAGATATTGGAGAGTCATAAGATCACTTTCCACGAGGATGAGTTGCCCCCAGAAGGGTTAAGCCACAACAAAGCGTTGCACATCACTGTGCAATGTGAAGACTATTTCATCACCAGGACTTTGATTGACGGAGGGTCCAGCCTCAATATTTGTCCATTGGTGACTCTCAGGACATTGGGGAAGAGCCTGCATGAGATCAAGGATGGGGCCATCAACGTCAAAGCTTTCGATGGTTCCCAAAGGTCCACTATTGGGGAAATCAGTTTGTGTCTGCAAATGGGACCGACTTGGTTTGACGTTGATTTTCAAGTGATAGACATCCCAGCATCTTACAATTTACTACTGGGACGACCTTGGGTCCACGCTGCTGGAGCTGTAGCATCAACCCTGCACCAAGCAGTGAAGTTCGAGTGGAATCACCAAGAGGTGATTATTTATGGCGACGGTAGTAATCCCATATACAGTCGCCAGACCATCCCAGCAATCGGAGGAAGAAGGAAGATAGGCGGAGAAACCTACCATCACATTGAGCGAGTCAACGCCGTGGACAAGGATAAGTGGTGGGATAACAAGATCGAAAGTATACTGAATTGGAGCAGATATGAACCTGGCAAGGGGCTCGGCAAGAACCTCCAGGGAATCACTAAACCTATCAAACTGAAGAAACACGACACCACCTTCGGGTTGGGGTATGGATATACTTGGGAAGAATTCAAGGATTGGTCGCCACCATGGCGCGGCCCTTATTATCTACTGGAGCACCTGATACCTTGCCTGGAGCAGACTTTCCAGCCGGCAGACATCATATATGGGTCAGAAGAAGAAGAAACATTGGCGGCAATGAAGAATCTGTTCTTGGAAGACGACAATATGGACTTTCACGACATTTTTGAGGAGGAAGGGGAGGAAGGCCCTTCCATACAAGCTGTGAGTCGAGGAGTGCGCCTCAACAATTGGTCCATCAGAACCACCAAGGCCCGGGAAGCTTCGGGGTACCAAGGCTGAACAAAGCACTATGCATTATCTTTTACTTTTTCGCTAGTTGATTTCCTTTCCGTACTTTTTTTAAATTTCGAAAAGAGCCCCGATGTTCAAAACAATCATGGAATTTATCAAAGTATTTCAGTTTCTTTTAAATCTCGCTCTTATTATTTTCTCTATCATTTACTTTATTTACACAACATTACTATTACTTAACTTGATGAACCGACGAATGTGACATGCGACGAGATAACGCAACAAACGGATATAGACTCAAAAGAGGATGATATACCAGAAGAGGTTGTTAAAGAGGTTGAGGACTTTGAGAATAGGCCCAAGTCTAACTTGGACGAAACTGAGGTTATCAACTTGGGGGATACAGAGAATGTCAAGGAAACGCGCATCAGTGTTCATCTGTCACCATCGGAAAAGGAAGTGTACACGGAATTTCTACGGGAATATGAGGATATATTCGCCTGGTCGTATGATGATATGACTGGTCTCAGCACATCAATTGTAGCTCACAAACTGCCAACAGATCCGACATGTCCGCTGGTAAAGCAGAAGCTCAGGAAGTTCAAGCTAGACATGAGTTTGAAAATCAAGGAGGAAGTTACCAAACAAGTCAAAGCCAAGGTCCTCAGAGTAGTGGAGTATCCAACATGGTTGGCCAACATTATGGCAGTGCCAAAGAAGGACGGGAAGGTCAGAGTCTGTGTCGACTACCGGGACCTCAACTGGGCCAGTCCGAAAGACGACTTCCCCTTGCCGAACATACACATCCTGATTGACAACTGCGCCAAGCAGGAGTTGCAGTCATTTGTCGATTGTTTTGTTGGGTATCATCAGATATGGATGGACGAAGAAGATGCTGAGAAAACGGCTTTCATTACGCCGTGGGGGATGTACTGCTACAAGATGATGCCATTTGGCCTTAAGAACGCAGGGGCCACCTACATGAGGGCCATGACTACTATTTTCCATGACATGATACACAAAGAGATCGAGGTATATGTAGATGACGTCATCATCAAATCCAAGATAGCCACTGACCACATGGAAGATCTAAGGAAGTTCTTCAACAGATTGAGAAGGTACAACTTGAAACTGAATTCCACCAAATGTGCATTCGGGGTTCCTGCCGGGAAACTGCTTGGGTTCATCGTAAGTCGACGAGGGATAGAACTAGATCCATCAAAGGTTAAGACCATTTAAGACTTGCCACCGCCAAAGAACAAGAAAGAGGTTATGAGTTTCTTGGGGAGACTCAACTACATCAGCCGGTTCATAGCTCAGTCCACTGTCATTTGTGAGCCAATCTTTAAGATGTTGAAGAAGGACGCCGCCACTAAATGGACCGATGATTGTCAGAAAGCCTTCGACAGAATCAAGGAATACCTGTCAACGCCGCCAGTTCAGGTTCCGCTCGAACAAAGTAGACCGCTATTGCTCTACCTTGCAGTACTGGATGGGGTATTCGGTTATGTTTTGGGACAACATGATGAAACGGGGAGAAAGGAGCAAGCCATCTACTATCTCAGCAAGAAGTTCAGCCCGTACGAGGCCCGGTACTCCCTGCTAGAACGCACCTGTTGTGCTCTGACTTGGGTAGCTCAGAAGTTGAGGCATTATTTCGGTGCCTATACCACTTATCTCATATCAAGGATGGATCCGCTAAAGTACATATTTCAGAAGCCCATGCCCATGGGCAAGCTAGCCAAATGGCAAATCCTGCTGAGTGAATTTGATATTGTCTACGTGACCCAGAAGGCAATCAAAGGATAGGCATAACAGCGGATCATCTTTCCGAAAATCCCGTGGACGGAGAATACGAGCCTCTAAAGACGTATTTTCCTGACGAAGAGGTCTCTTTCATAGGAGAAGACATTGCAGAATCCTATGATGGCTGGAGAATGTTTTTCGATGGAGCAGCAAATTTCAAAGGAGTAGGCATAGGAGAAGTTCTAGTATCAGAAACAGATCAGCATTATCCGGTGTCCGCCAAGCTCAGGTTCCCGTGCACCAACAACATGGCCGAATACGAAGCCTGCATCTTAGGACTCAAGCTGGCCATTGACATGAACGTTCAGAAGTTACTAATGATCAGGGATTCTGACTTGCTCATACATCAGGTCCGAGAAGAATGGGCAACCAAGAACTCCAAGATACTCCTGTATTTGCATCATGTACAAGAGTTGAGGAAGAGGTTTACAAAGGCAGAATTCCGGCACGTCCCTAGAGTCCATAATGAGTTCGCCGATGCATTGGCCACTCTATCATCCATGATTCAGCATCCAGATAAGAACTTCATTGATCCTATCCCGGTAAAAATCCAGGATCAACCCGCTTGCTGTGCTCATGTCGAGGAAGAAGCAGACGGAAAACCTTGGTTCCATGATATCAAAAGGTATTTGACAATAGGGGAATATCAAGAACTTGCAAACGCTACTCAGAAGCGCACACTGCGAAGGTTATCCAATCACTTCTTTCATAACGGAGGAATCGTGTATAGGAGGACTCCCGATTTGGGATTGCTAAGGTGTGTCGAAGCAAAGGAAGCGTCCAGGTTATTAGAAGAAGTTCATGCAGGGACCTGTGGCCCACATATGAATGGTTTCGTCTTAGCAAAGAAAATACTCCGAGCTGGTTATTTTTGGATGACTATGGAGACGGACTGCATCCAGTATGTCCGAAAATGCCATCGCTGTCAGATACATGCGGATATGATAAAGGATCCTCCAAACGAGCTCAATGCAACAAGCTCACAGTGGCCGTTCACCGCTTAGGGAATGGATGTTATTGGACCAATCGAGCCCGCCGCTTCCAACGGGCACAAATTCATCCTAGTGGCAATTGATTACTTCATCAAGTGGGTCGAAGCAGCATCCTACAGAGCAGTAACTAAGAAAGTTGTGGCAGACTTTGTCCGCGACCGTATCATTTGCCGGTTCGGCATCCCAGAGTCAATCATTACTGATAATGGTTCCAATCTCAACAGTGACCTGATGAATGCAATGTGTGAGACCTTCAAGATTAAGCACAAGAATTCTATAGCTTACAGACCTCAGATGAACGGGGCCGTAGAAGCCGCCAATAAGAATATCAAGAAGATACTAAGGAAAATGATAGAGAAGCATAAGCAGTGGCACGAGAAGCTATCGTTTGCCTTATTGGGATACCGCACCACGGTTCGCACATCAACTGGGGCGACTCCCTATATGCTGGTTTATGGTACCGAGAAAGTCATCCCGGCCGAGGTAGAGATTCCCTCCCTGAGGATTATACAGGAAGCGGAACTTGAAGATGCAGAATGGGTAAAGAGTCGCTATGAGCAGTTAGCCCTTATAGACGGAAAGAGAATGAACGCAGTTTGTCATGGTCAATTGTATCAGAACAGGCTGTCCACAGCTTTCAACAAAAGAGTCAAGCCGAGACAGTTTACGCCATGACAGCTAGTGTTGAAGAAAATCTTCCCGCATCAGGACGAGGCCAAAGGAAAGCTCTCTCCTAACTAGCAAGGCCCTTACATGGTTCACCGGGTCTTAACAGGTGGAGCCCTCATACTTGCAGAAATGGATGGAGAGGTCTGGCCAAAGCCAATCAATTCAGATGCAGTCAAGCGTTATTATGTATGATTTATTTATGATGTAATTTGAACTACGTCTGACCTGATTCCTGTTTAAGAGGGGATACGTAGGCAGCCCTATGGGTTCAGTCACAATTCAATAAAAATTTCATTCCCCCCCCCCAATATTGGAAACTGGGGCAGAATTTTGAGGAGGACCCTCAAAATTCCGAAGTTCATTTTCAGCCATTCATCGCACGCAGCCGTCAGAAACACCAGCCCAGTAAACTGGGGCAGAATTTTGAGGAGGACCCTCAAAATTACGGAGCAAAAAGGTTGCAATGTCTTGAACCGCGTCGCAGTAGTCGGTTCACCTGAAAGAAAACTATTTTCAATTATGTATTTTCATCATATTTTTTTCTAAATCATGCATGGCTACTATCTATTGCTTTGCTTAGCGATGCTACCCCCAATGAACACAAGAGCCGAATAGGACGAGCGGAGTCCACGGGAAGACGAACTAACCTTCCCCCTTTACAAAACTCACGATTTTTCCTTGAATGCAGGCACCCCAAGACCTGAAACCATCAGATGGGATTACATATTCATATTTTGCAGGAGTACAACTCTCAGAATCATCGCCTACTTACAAGTGCTATCCGCACATGACATCCCCAGCGGCCACAATGACACGATCAACTATCAGCCATCATCTACCAGCTAAGAAACTTCGTTCCTCTTCACCTTTATTCTTGCATTGCATAAGGCTACCTTTCTGGCTTCCGAGACTAAGCACTGTCTCCATCTGCATTTCCTTGCATTGCATCAGGATACCTTTCCGCCTTCCGAGACTAAGCACTGTCTCCATCTGCATTTCCTTGGATTACATAAGGCTATCTTCCTGCCTTCCGAGACTAAGCACTGTCTCCATCTGTATTCTTCTCTACATTGCATAAGACTATCTTTCTGCCTTCCGAGACTAAGTACTGTCTCCATCTGCATTTTTTATTGCATTGCATAAGGCTACCTTTCTGCCTTCCGAGACTAAGCACTGTCTAAATCTGCATTTCCTTGCATTGCATAAGGCTGGCCTTCCGAGACTAAGCACTGTCTCCATCTGTATTCTTCTCTGCATTGCATAAGGCTATCTTTCTGCCTTCCGAGACTAAGCACTGTCTCCATCTGCATTTTTTCTTGCATTGCATAAGGCTACCTTTCTGCCTTCCGAGACTAAGCATTGTCTCCACCTCCATGGCTGAAATATCGCGAACTTCATTTAAATCTCTATATCGGCTGAAATAACGCCAACTTTATTTAAATCCCCCGCATGGCTAAAATATCGCCAATTTTATTTAAATCCTGCACGTCTAAAATATCGCCAACTTTATTTAAATCTCTATGTCAGCTGAAACATCACCAATTTTATTTAAATCGCTATGTCGGCTGAAACATCGCCAATTTTATTTAAATTTCTATGTCGGCTGAAATATCGCCATTTATGTTTATGCTTTGCATCGGCTGAGACACTGCCAAATCCTGCATTTTCATGGGTTGAAATATCGACGAATTGTCAGAAGGCGTCATTGTTCGGGGGCATCATTTTCATAGCCCGAGAACGCCATGCCATGGCCTGAGGACCCTGCTTTTATCTTTTGCATATCATTATTCAAAGGCATCATGGTTCGGAGGCATCATTCTCATAACCCGAGAACATCATTTCATAGCCTGCGAATCCTCTATTATACGCTTCATGGCCCAGGACGTCATGGTCTGAGGACGTCATCCTACCCGTCCGTAGACAACATTCATGGTCCAACGGGAACTTGCATCACGTTGAAATTTATGCATGATATGTTCGTATTGCTCATTTGCAGGTACACCGGCTAGCAACGGCCATCACAGCAGGTGCGATCTCGCTCCGGTTCCAGCAACCCATCGGTCCCTAACCATCCTTCCCAACTCGAATAATGCGTCCGTCTTTCGAAATCTCCATCGGCATGTTCCGCCGACGGAACCCCTGAACTATATATGGCATGATTCCTGTAAGAACAGGGATATGTAGGCAGCTCAGGAGCCAGAGCTCGGTCAAAACCTCTCCGAATCGTTTCTTTCGGTCAAAATTGGCCATCATATCTTTCCCCGACAACTCTTTCATCCTTCTCGGGTAAAGAGGGGCAGCTGTTGATACCCAATTTTTTCCTACATATTTTTATACTCAAAATATTCTCAAAGTAGCATATACATACATATATAAGCAAGCCCAAAAGTTTTGGTATTTTTTCTTTATTTTTAAAGATTTTTAAATCAATTTATTGTCTATTTTTATACTACAAAATTCAATAATTATTCCCAAACTAGCATTTTTGGTGAATAATTTATTTCAACCTCATATTTACACTATGATATTATTAAGGTAATTTTTGCATATTTTTTATGCATTTGTTTGGTATTTTTAAGCTAAATTGCATATTGCAATTATAACCTATTTTACAATTAACAGCATTTCATAATCATAAAATCACTTTTAGTATTTTTACATTAATATTTATATGTTATTAATTAGTTCAGTACCTTTAATTTATTTTTAAATTATTTTTTTACTATTTTTATAAAATAATAAAAAGGGAAAATTGGCTATTTTACAAACAGCCCTTAGTATTTCAATTATAGCCAAATTGGCCATACCCATATCAGATTTTTAAATGGCCCAATATCCTATTTAAACCAACCCATCCCAATCCCCAAAATAACCTGGTCCAATCTTTTTTAATCTGAGCCGTTGATCAAATGAGATCAACGGCCGAGATTTAATTCCCATAATTAAAATCAATTACCCCCCCAAACCCCTCATTTCTTTGAGACCATCTCTCTCTCTATATCGTCTCTCCCTCTCCCTTCTCTCTAGAACCTTCTGGTTCTCTCTTCTCCGATGAACTCCACCACCTCTCCGGCCACCTCCAATCTCACCCAATTCGACCATCAACCGCCATGAGACCCTAGATCGCTGGTTCTCTCTATTGAGATCCCAAAACCCCCACCATGTGAATCAGTCCCTAAAAAGTTCCTCCTGGTTTGTTTCCGGCCATCTCCGGCCACCTTCCTTTCACCAAGGCTCCGATGGGCCTCTCACCGTCCTGTTCAACACCTCTAGGACCTTCGAGGTTTATGGAGATGGTTGAGACCTAGGGTTCCTGGTTCTGCCACTTGTGGGTTTACGTCACGATCTATGAAGTTTCGATAGGTTCTCTCAACTTTTATTAGGGTTTTCCCTTTTGAAACCCTAACTCTCTCCTGAATCTCTCAAAACAGTGCTATTCTCATGATATTTTCATGTTTTCCTCTATGTTCTGCTTATTTTCGAGTTTATTCTGAAAGATCTTTTACTTTATACCACCTTTTACTTTCTTTGAAAATTAGGGTTCTTAGATATCTTTTACGCATGCTTTAACTGATTTTCTTTATGATTAAATCTTTTCTTTGTTTATTCTAACCTGTTTCTATGCTCTCACTGTTTTTAATTTGACTCTGCTAAAAAACCCTAATTTCTAAAATGTTTACTTGTTTTATTATGGGTGTTGGCATGTCTCTTTGCCTTGGTTATGTGCGTTAGACTAATTTTCTTGGCCTTGTCTCTATGTGTTAGCATGTTCCTTCGTCTGATTATGCATGTTAGCACGATTCTCTTTACTCTAATTCTATGTGTTTAGCATGCTCCTTCGTTTGATTGTGTGTGTTAGCCTGATGTCCCTTGACTCTTGTTATTGTTTCATGGTCACCATGCTTCCAATATGTCCTACTGAATCTTAACTTGTTTTTACTAGCTCTGAGTGATTGTGTTTGTTCATCTCTTGTTCCCCTTTCTGTCTATATAGCTAATTTTGGATCGCTACTTTTGTTCATTCACCTCTATTTATATGTTAAAAATGCAGAATCATGACTTCACACGATTGATTCTGATTTTCCTTGATTGATTGGTAATTCAAAAACTTTCTTTTAAAACCCTAGCATTCTACCCACCCGTTTGAATTAATTGGTTTTGTTACCTTATTTGTTATAGTACTCTGTTCTTTTAAGCCTTTCCTTAATTAGAATTTTCTTGAATTTGGTCTTAATTGGCTACTATATGCAATACTGAATCTTGATCCCCTCCTTATTTATTCGTACACTGATTTTTCCTACTTGCCTTATATGGTGCTGAATATTTTCGTTTGATTTTGATTCCCTTAATTAATGGGAGTACTTCCTTGATTCCTTGATTAATTGATTCCGAGTTCTTCAATTAACATATTTCTGTGATTTTTACCTTATTTTACCCCCTACTTTCAACTATAAATGCCCTAAGTCTTTTACACAAACACAACAGTCTTCTGAATTACACACCACTGAATACTTCCAAATCTGCATTCTCTCTTGCTCTCTTGCTCCACTACTAATCTCTGCTCCTGTTTATTATTAGCCGGCTGAAAGCCAAGGCTAATATAGTGTTACTCCTTTTTCTTTGCATCCTGCTTTTGCTCTTTACTGGTATGTCCTGATTAACTTTTCAAGTCTCACACCAATGTGTTTATTTTTGTTTCAGTTCATTATTTTTGTGATTTTCTTCTACTTATGCTTCTCCTGTTCAGTGTGCAATTGATTCTTTACTCTAATGCTTCACCATGCCTTCTGATTTACATGTTAAGTCTCACTTTGTTTACTTCTAACTTTATTTGTTATGTCTATGTCCTGTTGTTACACATTAGCATGCCTAAAATGTACTGCCTCCCAGTCCCCTGAATCCCCTGATTCTGTGTAGTCCTGTCCATTAAACCTGGATCCCTTTTAGCATTGTGTGATCTATTTGCTTCCCTTTCCCCATGATCATTGTATACAATCTTATGCTATTGTTTCTGTTGTTTCTTTCTAAAACAAACCCCTTGTTTTCTTAAAGCTCTTCTTTTAAATGCTTTTTCATGCACTTCACACTAATCTTAGAAAATAGGATCTGCCCCCTTCGTGTGAGCATTGCTTTGAGTACCTCTGAGTACTCACTGAACTTTGAAACACAAGACTGGTATTCCACACTGCACCTGTCCTGCATTCTTCTAAAATGTCTAAGTGCTTGTATTGGCCGGGGACCCAATGGGGCCCTAGGGAGCTTTGCCGCACCTAGATCATGGCAAAGGCTGTGAACTCGAAGGGGTTGAGGTTGGAAGATTGGGCCTGATTGAAGGCTCCCTATAGCATAGCTTTTTTTTTTATTTTTCTGTTCTTTGGTATTGTAATTCAGATGCTACTGGTTTGTAAAAATTTGTAAACAAACAATTGGGGGTGAATAGTGAATATGGGGGAGGGTTATGCATGCTTAGTATAAATCATGGGTAGAAAACAAGCTTATAGGATTTTATTTGCGCAATAGACAACCTGTATAGGTCATGCATCTCATTCATTAGAAATCCTGCTTTAGGTTCTTTATTTTCAGTCTGTCATTACGCTCATCTTGTAACCACGCTCAGTTAATAACCAGCAATGATTAACAACAAGCCAAATAACTTGTCATTACTGCATTGGCATATTAGAAATCATGTTCTTAGGAACTCTTATGTACATTAGATATCCTGCCCATAGGACTTCTCACTTGTTCGAGTTGCAGTGGTTAATTCATGTTAGTCCAATAACCGTGTTAAAATATGGCTAAGTGGTTTGAAACGTTTTTTGCAAACACCTTACCACGCGTACCTTTATAAATCAGAATAAAGAAAAATGTATGTTCATTCCTTTATAAATAATTAGGTAATGTATAACGACGCCTAGGCAAACCTTATGTCACACCTCCTTTTTCATCTACACCCGCAAGGGTATAAAGGAGTTTTTCCAATTAAAGGACAATCGAAACGGGATTCATTTATTAAGAGATTCAGAGTCGCCACTTAGGAGATTTATGGTGTCCCAAGTCACCGGTTTAGAATCCCGAATCGAGGAAAAGAATGACTCTGTTTAACAGTCCGCGAACCAGAAATCCGAGTAAGGTATTCTATTAACCCGGGAGAAGGTGTTAGGCATTCCCGGGTTCCGTGGTTCTAGCACGGTCGCTCAACTGTCATATTCGGCTTAATTATCTGATTTTAATACATGTTTTAACCTATGTGCTTTTTAATTTTAAACCGCTTTCATTATTATTTTTAAAGAGAATTGCAACGTCGTGAAAACACGTCTCGAACCACGTCACATAAATGCACCCATGGTTTTTGACACATCTCAACTTCGTTGGAATTTGGATTTGGGTCACATAAATGTGCACCCGAGTTTAAGAAGGTAATATTATTAAATGCCGGACCTAAAGCAACTAGCGTATCATTAACTTTGTGGGAAGCCATGAAATTTGCTAAATGGCATACCAGATTTCTAATTTTTAGAGAAGTAATTAAAGAGGGCCACGCAATTTATGAATTTTGCTTGGCGCGGCGCACTTCGTTTTTATTTTAAGGCCAACCTAAAAGAACTATGATTTTCTATTAAGTACTGTCTCTAAAAGGGCCTTAGCTAATTAGCATTTACTATTTTTAAAAGCATTCAAGGTATTTGGGTCTCAAGTTCAAGTCTACATTTAAACAAGAGGAGAGCTTCTTTAGCGAATTTGGGGCTATATAACTGGACGGACAATCTCAATGAAGTGTCCAAATTTTGGGCCCAAGATGAGCCCAATTGAAAGTGAGGGGAGAACGTTCAGGGATAGGGACCTGGTTGTTTTTCAGCTGGGCCTACGTTGAGCCCAATGTGACAAAAGGGAAAACCCAATTACAAATCATGCAAATCCTACAGCCCAGATTAACTAAGCAAACAAACTTGGTTCAATAAGCATTTGGAAATTCAAGTTCTCGACCAGCATTTTAAAAATTCAGGTATACTAACACGTGAATAAGACGTAAACATTAGGCATGAGTGACAAATAACTTATTTTCAGGTTCAATGTATAAACCTATGCCATGCTTTTAATCACAATTTCAACTGGACTCACGCGTTGACATTCAGGGAGAAGAACTGGTGAACACATCACGTATAACAAATAGAATCCATGAACAACCTAATAAACTAATAACTAATCAACTAGAATTCCAACAGTGCTTTTAATTTCTGATTTAAAACAAACTGGTCACCTACTTAACGATGCTGAACTAATACTACTGAATACAAACTCATGTAATTTTGAGATCGTTTAAAAACAGTCCAACAGTCCATTAATACAATTGAAATATTGTTCAAGTAGATCGATCAAACTAAATTTCTAAACTAAACAACAAAGGCAAAAGGTCCAGGCGCAAACAAGCATTTCCTCATCATTTAACTTCAAAATGGGTTTCTACATGTGGATATAATCTTCAGCATCACTTGAGCATAAGAATATACCTGAAAATTGGAATAGAAAGGAAGAAATGGAAAGTCAGCTAAGACAATAACGAGCAGCAGCCCACAGCTAAGGCAATTGAATCAATTACAACTCCCAGAAATACCACAGCAATCCAGAGACAATTTGCAGAAGAATAAACACCAAAAAGCAAACGAAACCAGACATGATTGGATCAAAATATACTCGAAATCAACCAGAATTCCCTGAACTTGAACCAAACGAGATCTAATAGATACTCAAACCATTTTTAACCCTCTGTTGAACTGATAATTTGATCTACGACTGAAATTCAAACTTAATCTAAGAGAGTTCAATATAACAGTATTTTTTGTAGGTTTTCTGTTGCCTTTTTTTTTGTATTTTTTGAAAGAACTCAGATCTAAAGGAATTTTTGATTTGAAATTCAAATTTTCAGCTTGTGAAAACTTGTGGAAATTTGGGGTGAATTTTTCAGATGCCAAAACTTGTCAATTAAGGCATTAGGGACTGCTTTATATAGGCAAGACTAAGGGCAGCCCTCAGATTTCTATTTTTCTTTTAGTCCTTCTTTTATTTTTCAGTTTTACTCACTTAGTCCCTTATTTGCTGACTTGTTACTCAAGTTACTGCAACAGGTTTTTGAAATTATAACTGCAACCCTCTTCTAGAAGAGTCTAGGGTGTTCTAGCTTTATCTACAATATTATTCTTTATTTAGGAATGCCTATACTACCCTTCATTCAATCTAAAATTTACCAAACCAAACAGAATTAACCCTCAAACTAGTTAACCTTAGTTCAAACTAACCAAGGTTAGTCAATCAAAGGTTAGGCTAACCGGCTATATCCAAACAAAACTTAAAATTAAACTGATTACTCACCCCAACTAAACCTGGAGCTTAAACCTAACTAAACTGTTAATCCAAGCAATTCAAACGAAATTATCAGCAACAAGCATGAACTACCCAACAGAAAATCAAAACAGAACAAAATTAAACCAAAAGAAAGGACTAAAACAAACAGCATCAATCAACATGAAGAAAAATTAATCTAACAAGGAGAAACCTTACCTGACCTAAAAACGGTCAATTTAAACTAAACTTAAAACACTGAACAAGAACTAATGCCTATACTAATGACAAAATTAAGAACAAATCCATGTTAGCAACGAACAAACAAGAACAGAGGAGAACAAACTCGATTACTGACCCCAAACGGATAACAACATAATCCAAATCAATTAATGAAGCAAAGCAGTCATGGAAGAGAAAGCGATTCAAATAAAACAACAAGAAAAATTAAGAAACTCACTGGTTTTGAGCATCCAACTTGACTGACTTCTCGAAATTGGTTCTCAACTAATGTTATATGTTTATTTTGCCAAAATAAACAAATAACATTAATTGAAGACCCCTCGAACACTTGAAAACCCAAGCGGATTGAAGTTCTTCAGGCCTTAGATTTAAGATTCGTGGGATTCCACTTGGATTCGAAGGATTCCGGCTTGAAATTCGGAATGAGGAGGTCGAGGAGAGCTTGGGATGTGATTTTGGGGCTGTTTGAAGGAATTAGGGTTTCGGCCGAGGTTTTGATCTAAGATTCGAAGAGATTGGCAATGATTCGAGGGACGGGGTTAAGGGGTTTGGAAAGAGGAAGACGAGGGGAGTTCAGGGTGTAATTGTGGACGGGTTTGGGGTTGGTGCCGCCGTGGGCGGCGGCGACGGCACCTAGGGTTCGGATTATTCGAACCTTTTGACAGAGATTTGGGGGAAACAAGGGTCGGATTCATGCTAAGGAGGTTGAGATGAGGGGGTGGTGTAAATTTGGGGTGATTTGGAGACCGGCCGCCACCGTGGGCGATTTCCGGCGGCGGTCTAGGGCGGCGCCGGCGAGACAATTCTCTGGAGAGGGTAAGGTAAGAGAGATGACTTGGGGGTGGGGGGGCAATCTCCGACACTTTTATACCTAAGGATCAATAGTTCCGAGCCGTTGGATCTAGTATCCTCGACGGCTGAGATCAAACGATACTAAACGACGTCGTTTGAAGGGGTGGGGCTGGACCGGTGATGTTTGAGTTTGGTCTGGATTGGAGTGTATATTATTTGGGCTGGGACTATTTAATTGCAAACGGCCCAAAAATACACACAGCTTCTAAAATCTTTTTTGGACTTCTTTTATTTTCTTTTGTTCTTTTTTATTAAATATTTTTCTTCAGATTTTGCAAAATGCAAAAGACCTGATTTATTCCCCAAAATTACACTAATTATTTCCTCAAAATTGATTAAGTCCTAATTTAAAGGAAACTCATGACAAATTCAAAAATTAATAGTTAAAAATGCAAAATGAACTATTTTTGTTATTTTCTTCTTTGTAAAGTAACTTAATTACTAATTAATCCTAAAATGTGAAATTAAGCCCTAAATGCAAATGCCAAGTATATTTTTTGTATTTTCATTAATTAAAATGCACAAACAAAATGCAAACAATTAACATAAAATATCACAAAAATCCACCAAATTGCAAAAATAATGAAAGAAATCATTTTGTTTGAATTTCTGGGAATAATTCATATAGGGCAAAAATCACGTGCTCACACCTTAGGCCCGTTAGGAACTGACCAATTGTGTCTTTTTATTAGCCTAAAACCAACCAGCTTCTTTAAGTTTTAACTCTGCAGTTCCCCCTTCTTGTTGTGATCTTCTGAAGTTCACTCAGCTTTTCTTTTCTTAAAACAAAAACTCTGCTGAAAACGATTTTTTAAAATGACACAACTTTACTTTTACTGAGTTCTGATTTTTATGTCTGCAAATCCCTGGGTTACCTATCTCTGTCCAGAATCGTGCTATTATTGTTATTACTTCATTTCTAAAACCAAGTTTTAACCACTGATAAAGTCCCTATCTTTTGAGACCTTAATCATGTTTAAGGCATGCTACTTATGTGTTTTGTTTGAGGAGGTGTACATGGGCCTTTACGTGTTTACATGCTTTCCCCCCTAACATGCAATATGTGTTTTTGTATGTCGCCTTAGATTTTTGTCCTTTGAAACCAATCAGCCTAATATCCTAACCTTTAGGATTAGTAGTCCTAAGTACCTCCGGGACTGATAGGATGGGGCGGGTAATAGCATGCAATAGGTAAAACGAGACTGTTTCGCGTTTAATGCCTCAACGGGGTGGAAAAGGGTAGATATGGATATGATGATCACGCGATAACACCACGTGTATAAACGGTTACCGGGTGTTGTGTGGGGTGATCCATATTATGTATAAACCTAGGACCCATTCCCTTATTTGTCCACTTTTATTTCAACTATTTTTCTTTCGCAAATTTCAGCTTTTAAAAAAATTATTTCAACTGTATGGAATTTCCCTCCTTTACTCGTTTATTCAGAATTAAAAAAAAATGGTTTCTCCTACCAAATTTCAGTTTCTTTAAAGTTTCTAATTTGTTGCAACTATTATGTGAAGACCCCTTTGTATTTGTAACGCTTGTTTGCCTACTTAATGTTTGCATTTAAAGTCACAATATAGCATGGCCGGGAACCACACTAGTGGATCTTGAGGGGTGCCTAACACCTTCCCCTCGAGATAATTTTTAGCCCTTACCCGAACTCTGGTTTTCCAACTCAAAAACCCTTAGTGTCCTAATGCACTTAATCATTAGGTGGCGACTCTTCAAATCCAAATCCCAAACGGGAATAGAGTTGTCTTCCTAAATGTCGTAAACCCAATTTCGTGAGGAAAAAGGGGCGTCGACAGATACCCTTCAGCTACGAAGTTTCTTTCCTTGTTAACGTCGACATCCAAGGGTGATGCCCCCCAGTATTCGAGGTTGATTGTAGAGGAAACTCGAATACTATTAATGCCAGCTTTGACACTGATTCATGATCGGTCCTTGATTCTAAGCTGGCACGATCCACTGTTGCCTCGTTAAAAACCTTGCCAAAAAACCCATTTGAGACAAAACCGGTTCAAGGGAAAAAGAGTGCAACGCATGCTTTCAGACCTAAAGACTTCATGCCGCTCCTTGTCGATCACTTACAAGTGTTAGTCCGAAAAATAAAAGAAAATAAATGGGGTGGTACCTTAGCAGTAATATCATTTTAGGTGAGTTACATTACAATTGCTCGATAGTTGTTCCTTGTTCGTAGTTCCGAGCTTATAGGATCCTTTCCCGGTGACCTCGAGAATGTGGTACGGTCCTTCCCAGTTCGGACTCAAATTTCCTTCGTTCGGATTACGGGTGTTTAGTGTGACCTTTCTTAGTACTAATTCCCCAATATTGAAATATCGAAGGTTGGCCCTTCAATTATAATACCTCTCGATCCGTTGCTTTTGAGCAGCCAATCGAACAAAGGTTGTTTTACGCCTTTCATCCAATATCTCCAGGATCGTATTCATGGCCTCGTCATTTGATTCCTTTGTTGCATATCAAAATCTGATACTTGGCTCCCTGACTTCGACTGGTATTGGAGCTTCAGCGCCATAAACCAATGAGAATAGAGTAGCCCCGATACAGGATTTCGAGGTCGGGCGATATGCCCAAAAGACTTCGGGCAGGATCTCCTTCCATTTTCCTTTGGCGTCGGTTAACCTTTTCTTAAAGTTTTGGATTATGATTTTGTTGGTCGATTCGGCTTGTGCGTTCCAACTAGGGTGATAAGGTGTCGATAATATTCTTTTGATCTTATGATCTTCGAGAAACTAGGTCACTTTGATGCCGATAATCTCACGACCCAAACCGACGGGCCGCGATGGGCACCCGGTACCTTACTCAACCGAGTACCAACATAACGTATCTTTCTTATTACATCATCATATACATGTGACATACATGCCTAATAGGCCAACATAATCATTTATAAACTCAAAACATAGGCCGACAAGACCGTACAATCTTTCACGTACACGACATATGTCTACAAGCCTCTAAGAGTACGTAAATGTCATAAAGGTCGGGACAGAGTCCCGCCATACCAAATAATACACGTCTAAATCATACTAACCAAACAAGCAACTCCGAAGCAAATGGAGCGCACCAACATCTTCCGCTGAGCTGATAGCCTACTTGGAGGGATCTCGACCTGTCTATCGGGACCTGCGGGCATGAAACGCAGCGTCTCCAGGCAAAAGGGACGTTAGTACGAAAAATGTACCGAGTATGTAAGGCACATAAATAAGTACATAACAGACATGGAAGAAATATAGAGTATTCGACTCAACCTGTAAGTCTGGATAACTCTATAAATCATAAATTACTTTTAGCGTTATGCATATGTGTATGAATGTCATGTCATGCATAGGTACATATTTTATAACATCATCAGCCTCTGAGGGCATCCCATCATATCATATTGGCCACTGTGGGCAAAATCATCAACGTATACCAGCTGATCAGGTGGTGGTGCGTATATAAAGTCATAACCTTTCCCATATCCCATATACATATATATACATACATATATACGCGTATATAACGCCATCTGGTCACGGGTCAATGTACATGAATGCAATGCATGAAAAGTATGTTAATAAAATCTTTCGGAATGTCATAAGATCATTTTGCCTTTGAGTAATATCATAAAGTAAACTCTTTTCAACTTTCGTATTTTTCTGAGACCCATGAACAGATGATAAAATATTATGACACATGGAAATTCAAGAACATAGATATCCCTAATACTTCTATGAATAGAGTCATTCATGGAATTTGTTCATTTGCACGTTTCGTTCGTATCGTATGGATTATGCCAAAAGAAAGAAGGGATAGCCTTAACATACCCGGGGTAGGAAAAACTCCATATAATATTCCGTTGGAAACTTTCGTGAATTGAACTTAGAACCTAAAAATCAGATTAAGGTTCTGCGCTTTAAAATTGAGGAACGAAATCTTGCTTTGATTTGTTGAAATTTGGATGAAATTGCTTCTAATGAAGCTTTTGTTTGAAATCAAATGCTTCTGCTTCAACGTCCTTGGCTTTAAGCCAAAGGCAGATTGTGGTTTGGCCTTTACAAGGAATTCCTACTAATTTCATGGATAAGATTTAAAATTCTTACCAAGACTTTAACTTAAGTCATCATTTGGTTATTACCTAGTAGCTATCTGGCAAAGTGACCAAGAGTCATCTTTTGCCTTTGTGACTTTATGCCACGTGGAAGGGTGGGTGAAGATTATTAATCTTTACCCACTTATTAGTTAACTGGGTAATGTCCCGTTATCCAGTAATTAATTAATTACCCGCATAATTTAAAAAATTTCTCGAATTACTTAAAATACTACTCTCTTTTAACACAACTTATACACCTTACTATCATGGCCATGGGGTACCTTGTATGGTACTAGTCCATAAATACCAGGTATTTTATCTCGGGCCGTATTTTACCCCAAAATGCCAAACTTGGACCAAATTCATTTTCTTTAACTTGCTCCCCCTTTCACCTTCATGAATTTACTAATCGCTTGTGAAATAGCATAATCCTTATAATCTCCAACTAACCTTTTACTTGGACTAATGTCAATTACCTTACGACATATTTAACGTACAATACTTCAGGGTGCAACATCGTCGTAACTTAATACTGCGAAACATGACATCACCGTAATGTAATACTGCTGGGTACAACACTGTCGTAACTTCATACTGCAAAGCGTATCATCATCGTAATATATTACTGCAGAGGGTAACATCATCGTAATGTATTACTGCTGAGCATAACATCGACGTAATACTGGGGGGCATAACATTATTCCCCCCTTTGGAACATTCGTCCTCGAATGTTGACTGATGCACTTATCATTTTATATCTTCCGAATACTTTAGAACTTACTTTTCCATCTAGACGACTGTTCTGTGAATGAGTCCAAAGTCTAGGGCATTCCCCCCTTAGGCCTCCTTCTCACACCACAACTTGTAGTCGGAATCCTTCCAATCTCGTAATTGTTGCTACCTTTCATCATGCAGCCTGTACAATTTTGACCTTGTAAGTGTGCCCTATCTCTAGGCTTCATATGTAGAGCTTGATAAGATGTCCCTTTGGGCATATATGAGTATACTGAAGTTCTTCGCTCGGTACTTTGTTGAATTCACGAATATTGCTACATCTCACCACATAGGTCCGATTAGCCATCCGTATAAATTTACTGCCATAAGTCTTACTTTAATTTATTGCTGCTGAGGTGTGCTACCAAATCCCAGCTTACTCTCGTTGCTTATTCCATATGTATAAATTTAAGTCCTTTAATGCTTCCTCATTACTGCTCATCTTTAGAATGACGGCCTAATCTTATCTCATACTTTGTGACTTTTGTCCATCCATTGTTGATTCACCTCAATATTGATCTACAATATTCCACTGATAACTTGAAACTTCTTACGTAATGCTTTGCCCCTAGGGCTTACGTTACATCAAGGAATATTCGAAGTGATTTCCATAATCGTATTTCATAGTGTCTTAATGTGATTCACCTTATGGGGGTATCCTAATTTCGTGCTGCCAGCGAAATATTTTCTCCTTCTCTTCTTTTTTTTTTTCAAATCATTATTCAAACGAAGGTCCAAACATCATCCTTTATCTGTCACAATTATACCCTCATTTTATTACCAGGTCAGCATTTCATTCCTTCTAAATGCTATTAATCTTAGACTTCTTTGAGTTCATTCAGGCTATACTAAACTTTCAATAACTTAGAGAAACTATTATCTCTCTTGTTTCCATGGACTTAATCCCGAGGAATTATCCATTCTCGTCAACTTTTCACTTGCCTTTCCTCATCCTTACTCATGTTTTCTTACAACTTTGTCGCTCTACCATACTTTAGATTGCGACCTATACATATCCATTTATACTACTCACAACTTTCCTTCAACTTGCTTGCACCATAGATTTCCTTATGTTATTCTGGAAACTCAAGAGAGACATCACATTGTCTCCAACTTTTCTCTATTCTCTTAACTAGACCTCTTAGTACTTAGAAACCATAGGCTGGAGGACATGCCGCCGGCGATGCTGCTATCATTCCCGGTTATTGGATCCCCGTGCTTATAGCCTTCTATCCGAAGTATGGACTATTCACGATCTTCTGCCTTTGAGTATCTCGTACGTTGTTTACCGTTACCTTACTTACCTTAAAATCTTGCATCGTATCTTCTATCTCTTTCCTGACCTCCCTTCCACCTAGGTGTAATTCACGTCCATAACTTGAAGCTCTATTATAATACTCGCACCTCTGGTACATACACAATCCGGTGGGAGCTTCGTACTGACTTCTTATGAGGCTGGTACTTCTTCTAACTGCTTCCTGGTAGAGCCATTATAGATTATGGTGGTTGTGTTATTTCTCTTGAACATCTGATATTAAGAATTATTCTGTCATGTTCTCAAGCACAACTTCTATAATTTTTTCTAGGTCCAATAATCAGACTCCTCATTTACTTGGGTGATGTAATTCTTTAGTTTCCTCTTCCTTCTGATCAGCCTTTACGTAGGCTTAAGCTATCTTCCGATCTATGGCTCATGGTATCAGTTATTACCTTAGCCTTTTATGGGCATTATGGAATATCCATGATACAATCTTCTAACAATTCAATCCTTTGTCTATTCCCTGGGCTCAATTCTTTCTTTTAACTTATACCGGAGTCTTCTATGGCCGTATGATTGCCGACAAATATACTGCCTGGATAATGCTCCAAAATCTTGAGTGTATCCATAACGTACTAACTCTGGATCATTGATCGAATAATTCTTTCGTTCCATCTTAGCTTTATTTCAACGTAAGCTATTACTTTTCCTGGTCTTTCTGCCCCTTATTGTGTGCATAATTAACTCATCCTAGTTCCCACACATGCCAGAATTTTTGTGCAACTCATATAGTCTCGAATATTTACCTTCGATCTTTCTCCCTGTTCATTAGCCACGGTAGGTGCCACTTTCTTTTGGAGGGCATGCAATTTTTGTTGTGAGACTGCTTTTACATGACCATTTCTCCTTCGAGTTACTATGTTAGGTTGAATCCTTCTCCCTTATTTTTACAGCCAGTCTTCCATTGTAGTACTTAGGGAGGACTCTCTGACTCTTGTAAATCTGTGAGCTTATTACGGACCTTTTTTATGCCCTTACTTGCCTATAATCATCCATAGTTGCTTACTTCCATGCCCTTGTGCTTGTATGGTTGCTTCTGAACTGATATTTTGACTGCCTTCCCAGTGGCACTTTTTTTTATCCCCGTAACACTCATACGGTACCTTTAACTACTCCGACTCTTGTTTGAATATATCTCAAGTATTATAATGATATTCTTCGAGGCTGAATTCTCCATGTTGGGTTCTACTATGTTTATCTTGCACGATCTGATGACTCGTCTGTAACCTCCTGTTTAGCCATAACCGGGATCTTCTTGACCAATTACTAACTACTCGTTGGCCCATTCTCATATCAATATTCCTCATAATCTTTCTTGGGTTATTTCCTTTGTCGTAACTTACGTCTCGCACTGGCTCCTTATGTATTAATAACAGCTCGGGCAGGAACCTTTACTTCCTCTCCTTGACGTCGTGCTTGTACAATATTCTTGAATCGTAGCGTATCTGTAAGATTTGGATATGTGCCATCTCATTCCTCTTTCATTTATCACATTCTTCCTTTACCATTCCATAGTCACTAGAACCACTTAATTCTGACTTAATGCCACATCACTCCATATTCCCCCCTTTAGGGGTGTACTAAGAGTTGAAGCCACGAGGATCTACCTATAGATGTTTTACCTCTTCATCTTTGGTGTCGTTTCACAACATCAATGTATCCTTACTCACCTTGCGGCAATCCTTCTGTACCAAGGATGACAAATTCCCTTACTCGCGAGGGTGACACTTAATGTAACTGGCACATACAGTCTCTTAAGCTTAACTTTTCTCACCTTGCTTGCTTTAGGGAAGCATCTCCCTGAATGACCATTCTCTGAATTCATCATGGATCTTCTTCTGTTGTCCATTCTATTATTGCCGGAATGCAATTTGAAATTCTCATGATGCCGACCGTTATCAAATCACTCAGTCCCTAATTCATATTTAGTTTATCTTGTTCACCTGCCCATACTGATTTCTATTATTCTAGGGTTTAATTCTCCCTTCTGGTATTCACGTTAGAGTCACGAACTTATTCCCCGAAATGAGGATGTGATTGTATGGCCTATACTATTTTGTTTTCTTAAGGCCCATTACCTTTCGTCTCTTTCTTCATTTGACTACAGGTTCTGTAACACTCTACCATTGTCATCCATATATCGCACCTTATTCATAATGCTTCCTTATCTCTCTTCTCATTACTCTGCTAATATTTCTGCATTTCCTTTTTTTTTTGTGAAAACTTCAACATGACATTCTTTTGCTTTTAGCTCTCCTCGGTTCATTTATCGGCTCTTCGGGTTGCTCAACGTCCTTGCTCTACTAGGGACGAGAGTCACACTAAGATAATATTTATCCCTTCTAGGCTTTCAATGCCTATCATTTGAATTTTTTTTGGTCATGCTAGTATTCACATCTAATTGTGATATTCTAGAGTGCATCATCTGGGTTTCTCACAAGGAGGTCTATTAGCACATTTGCAATATCCTTCGAAAATATCAACTAACGCAAGCAATATATTTACCAATTTGGGTTACCCTAACCCCAGCCGGATCTTGATATCCCGTCCTTCTCTTAACTATATCTGTTAGCCCCCACAGGGCATAGCTGAAATGGGTGTAACCAATTGTACATACCTCTGTTACTGGTGAATATAACTCAAAAAGCTTATGTTCCTCTACCTGAAGTATAAACACTGTTAACCTTCATTAACTGGGCGCCTCGTACCCTTCCTCATCTTGCTTCTTTTGCTTGTTGAAATTGTATTTATCTTCTTAATATCCCTTTGTGTTTCACCATAAAGGTAGATAGGCATTCTTTCCTTAAGGCTTCTTTTCAAGAAGCTTACACCTTTCAGTATACACCCGTGATCTGCTAAGGACCTCACATTTACTTATCGTAGGCAAATTACAAAAATCCAATTCCTCTAACTCAGCTCTTCCACAACCATCTCTCTTTCCAACCTTCTTTCCGGATGTAGGTATCGTCTTATTACGAATAAAATAGAATTTTGGAATTTGAATTCTTATAAGTGAGCTCTACCACACGATCTAGAGTAAGAAGAAAGAGTGACAGTCCAAAATGCCCTGTAGCCTCCTGCTTATAAGTGTGGTGCACGACACACCCATAAACAAGACATTACTAGACACGACTTGTAGACTCCCTAGGACAGAATTGCTCTGATACCACTTTTGTCACGACCCAAACCGATGGGCCGCGACGGGCAACTGGTACCTTACTCAACCGAGTACCAACGTAACGTATCTTTCTTATTACATCATTATATACACATGACATACGGGCCTAATAGGCCAACATAATCATTTATAAACTCGAAACATAGGCCGATATGGCCGTACAATCTTTCATGTACCTGACATATGTCTCCAAGCCTCTAAGAGTACATAAATATCATAAAGGTCGGGAAACAATACACGTCTAAATCATACTAACCAAACAAGCAACTCCGAAGCAATTGGAGCGCACCAACATCTTTCGCTGAGCTGATAGCCTACTTGGAGGGCTCTCAACCTGTCTATCGTGACCTGCGGGCATGAAACGTAGCGTCCCCACGCAAAAGGGACGTCAGTACAAAAAATGTACCAAGTACGTAAGGCAAGTAAATAAGTACATAACAGACATGGAAGAAATATAGAGTAATTGACTCATCTTGTAAGTTTGGATAACTCTGTAAATCATAAATTACTTTTGGCGTTATGCATATGCGTGTGAATGTCATGTCGTGCATAGGTACATGTTTTATAACATCATCAGCCTCTGAGGGCATCTCATCATATCATGTCGGTCACTGTGGGCAAAATCATCAACGTATACCAGCTGATCAGGTGGTGGTGCGTATATAACGCCATAACCTTTCCCATATCGCATATACATATATATACATACATATATACGCGTATATAACGCCATCTGGTCACGGGTCAATTTACATGAATGCAATGCATGAAAAGCACGTTAATAAAATCTTTCGGAATGTCATAAGACCATTTTGCCTTTGAGTAATATCGTAAAGTAAACTCTTTTTAACTTTTGTATTTTTCTGAGACCCATGAACAGATGATAAAATATTATGACACATGGAAATTCAAGAACATAGATATCCCTAATACTTCTATGAATAGAGTCATTCATGGAATTTGTGCATTTGCACGTTTCGTTCGTATCGTATGGATCATGCCAAAAGAAAGAAGGGATAGCCTTAACATACCTGGGGTAGGAAAAACTCTGTATAATATTCCGTTGGAAACCTTCGTGGATTGAACTTAGAACCTAAAAATCGGATTAAGCTTCTGCCTTTAACTTATGTCATCATTTAGTTATTACCTAGTAGCCATCTGGCAAAGTGACCAAGAGTCATCTTTTGCCTTTGTGGCTTTATGCCACGTGGAAGGGTGGGTGAAGATTATTAATCTATACCCATTTATTAGTTAACTGCGTAAAGTCCCGTTATCCGGTAATTAATTAATTACCCGCATAATTTAAAAAATTATCTCGAATTACTTAAAATACTACTCTCTTTTAACACACCTTATACACCTTACTATCATGGCCATGGGGTACCTTGTATGGTACTAGTCCATAAATACCAGGTATTTTAGCTTGGGCCGTAATTTACCCCAAAATGCCAAACTTGGACCAAATTCATTTTCTTTGACTTGCTCCCCCTTTCACCTTCATGAATTTACTAATCGCTTGTGAAATAGCATAATTCTTATAATCTCCAACTAATCTTTTACTTGGACTGATATCAATTACCTTACGACATTTAACGTACAATACTTCAGGGTGCAACATCATTGTAACTTAATACTGCGAAGCGTGACATCACCGTAATGTAATACTGCTGGGTGCAACACTGTCGTAACTTAATACTGCAAAGCGTATCATTATCGTAATGTATTACTGCAGAGGGTATCATCATCGTAATATATTACTGCTGAGCATAACATCAACGTAATACTGCGGGGCGTAACATCCGCCACCTCCGATGTGAGAGACTGCGGTTTCGTCTTTCGGGACATGGCCACAGTGCATATTAGGGAGAGCCCAGAGGTTAGTCCCAAAACTATTTGTTTGGACGATACGGATGTTCGACTTGAGGGGGATGCGGTCAAAAGCGCTGTTGTCGGCGGCTCTGTACTTCCAAGACGCAAAGAGGGCTCATCTTCAGGTGTTGCAGCAGACGCACCTCCTTTGATTGATGATAGAAGTGAGGTTGTTGTTGAAGAGGATGTTGGATCTAATTTCGACATGGATGCTGATGAGCAAAGAATGATTGATGAGGGGCTTACTCATCTCAAAGTGAGGTTGGGGGGGGGGGGGGTTCGAGGACTATTATGATCCCGATGGACGATAATCTTCTTGTGAATACCGAGCAAATTATTCCTTCCCTTGTCCCTCTCAGTTATAAAGTGGAGGGTACGAGACCCTCAAGGATATGAATGATAGCGACCTGTCGAACAACATTGTTGGCCTTGTCCTTCGAGTAAATACTTTTTTTGTTAGTTGTTTTTCCTTTGGTTTTGTTTCTTCACCGTCTCTAACTTCTTTTGTTCGTTTTTTAGATGGTCGTCTTAGAAATTGAGAGTGCTCGTCGGGAGCAGAGGCGTAAAGACATTTACGTGAAGTTAAAGGATAAGTACTTCAGAGTTCTTGAGAAGTATTGGGACCTTTGGCGTCAGCTTTTTGAGGGCGACAGTCTGCACCGACTGAGGGAGGATTTGAAGACTCGGAACAAGGAACTGGTGCGGATGGTAGGGAAGTGCAGCATCTTGGAAGGGACATTGAGGAGCAAAGAGAGAGAGCTTGAGCTTAGCAAGGGGGTCGAAGCCCAGTGCAGTAGTCTCCAAGCTCAGGTGGTTTCACTGCGTGCCTAGCTTGAGGAGTGTTAATTCACGGTGGAGACTCTAAGTGGCAGGGTCGCCGAGAAGGCGGAGGATCTGGAGAAGGCGGAGTTCGCTGGGTCTGAGGCTTTGGGGAAGGCGAACTCTCTTGAGTTGGTGATTCGGGCTCTCCATTCCGAGCGGGAGAATGACACAGCAACGACGAAGCTTAAATAGGAGCGCCTCGATGAGAGGATTGGAGAGTTGGAGAGAGATATTTTTGGTCTCTATAATCGAGTCGTTGCTTTGGAGGCCGAGAAGGCCTAACTATTGGCACAACCGTCTTCTTTACGTACTTCAGATGTTCCTTATGTTCCCGGGAGTTGTATGAGGAGTGTATTCTTGCCGAGGCCCAGTTAGATATGTTTAGAGATTTGCATGAGGCGAGGACCATTTCTGAGGTCGCCCTCCAAGATGTTCGTGTCAAGGATCATGAAGCTCGAGTTGCTTGTGGGTATGATCCCGCTACGCCTAAGGCAGGCGATAACAAGGAGGACGAGGGTGTGGACCGACTCGAGGAGAATGCCTGGTATAACGCTGCGTATCTCGAGGGTGAAGGAGTTGATTGGGAGGGTGTTGATGATCGAGGAGGCGACGTTGTTGAGGACCAGGTCGACGGGGATATTGAGGGCCGTAATGATGGTGGCCAGTAGTTCCCTTTTGATTTTTTGCGTACGTTTTTGTTGGCTTATTCACAAGCCTATTGTAAACATTTTTTGAGCATATGTTCCTTATATCTTCTTCTCTTCCTGCCGTTTATTTTCTATTCTTGTGTATATTTTTGTTTCTTTGTTTGGGTGTGGCCGAGGGCCAATAGTTGTTTGTTCGAGCTTGGTCAAATATAACCTCTCGTTAAATCGCGACCAAGGGCCAGTAAGTATTTCTTCGAGCGTGGTCGAACATAACCTTTCGTTAAATTGCGGCCGAGGGCCGATAAGTGTTTATTCGGGCGTGGTCAAACATAACCTTTCATTAAATTGCGGTCGAGGGCTAGTAGGTGTTTGTTCGAGCGTGGTCGAACATAACCTTTCATTAAATTGCGGCCGAGGGCCGATAGGTGTTTGTTCGAGAAGGGTCAAACATAACCTAAAATGTGTTGATAAGCGTAAAGTTTATTGCTTTGACACTGTTGCTTTGATTACATACTTGGAGAAATTTACAGATTTTGGGTGTTGGTTCGCGTTCCTGTCACAGTCCCAGTATATCTTGTCCCTTCATTGGTCGACCCGGAGAGTATTGAGAGGTCGAGCAATAAAATAGTAACCACGGCCCTACCTTCATCTACTTTGACTCGAAACGTTCCCGTCGCCGCCTCGTTAAAAACCTCCTAAGAAAATCCAAATGGGGCAAAACTCAAGTGAGGGAAAAAGAGTACAGCCTGGGAGATATTTTTTCTCGCAGAAGTTGAAGTATTTGTGGTTGATGATACTCCAATTGTTTGGTAGTATTTTTCCTTCCATTGTCTGCAATCGAAACGAACCCTTGTTTGCTTCGGCTATGATTTTATACGGACCATCCCAATTTGTTCCCACCTTGCCTTCCTTGGGATCTTTTCTTTCTTGAGTTTTAGCTTTTAGTACGTAGTCCCCGACTTTGAGCGACCTGACTTTTGCTTTCTTTTTGTAATAGTGTTTTGCTTGTTGTTTTTGTGCGACCATTCTTATGTAGGCCATATCTCTTCGTTCGTCGACTTCATCGAGTTCCTGCCTTATGCTCTTGCCGTTACTCGCACAGCTCACATGGGAGTGCCTTAATCTAGGTTCTCTAACCTCGACCGGTATTACTATCTCGGTCCCGTAGACCAGACAGTAGGGCCCTCTCCTGTGCTCGTTTTCGGAGTTGTTCGGTAGGCCCACAGTACTTCTAGTAGTATTTCTGGCCACAGTCTGTTAGCGTCTTCAAGCTTCTTTTTCATGATGTTTAGTATTGATTTGTTGGAGAACTCTGCTTTCTCGTTACCTGCGGGGTAGTATAGGGTTGTGAGTATCCTCTTGATATGCTATTTCTCGAAGAATTTGGCAGTTTTCTTTCCCTTGAACTGGGGTCCATTGTTGCAGCTGATTTCTTTGGGAAGGCCGAACGAGCATATGATGTTTCTCCATATAAAGGTGATTACTTCATGTTCCCATATTTGAGCGAATGCTCCTGCTTCCATCCACTTAGAGAAATAATCAGTTAAAATCAAAGGGAGTCGTACATTACCTCGTCCTGCTGGGAGGGGGCCAACGATGTCCATTCCCTATTTAATGAATGGCCAAAGGATGTGACTGAGTGGAGATGTTCGCCTGCTTGGTTAATCATTGGGGCATAGTTTTAGCACTGTTTGCATCTTCTTACAAAGTCTGCAGCCTCCTTTTTCATCGCGGGACAGTAATATCCTGCCCGTATGAGGCATTTGACCAATGCCTGGTTGCCGAAGTGAGCCCCACAATGGCCTTCGAGGATGTGTCGAGTTTGGTTTGGGCCCAAGCACTTCGCTAAAGGACCGCCGTAAGTCCTCTTATATAGGTCGTCGTGGAGGATACTGTATTGGGCTGTTTGCATTCTTAGATTCTTGGCCTCTTTTTCATCGCCATGGAGCGTGCCGTCCTGCAAGTACGTGATAATACGATTGCGCTAGTCCCAAGTTAAGTTTATGGTTCTTACCTTGACTTGGTCTAGTGATGAGTTGAGGAGATGGACCACGCTTTTGTCTCCAGTTGTGATGCTTTTGGTGGTCGCGGCTAGTTTGGCGAGGCCATCTGCCTCGGCATTCTGTGCTCGTGGAATTTGGTCGAGCTGACATTCGTCGAACTCAGGCAGTAGCTTGCAGATTTCGATATGGTATTTTTGCAATCTTTGTTCCTTGATTTGGAAAGTCCTTGTGACTTGGTTGATTACGATTTGGGAATCACAGCGTAGTTTCAAAGATTTTGCTCTATATTAGAGTGCTAGTCTTAAACCTACAATTATGGACTCATCCTCGACCTCGTTGTTAGTCATATCCGGGCACCTTATGGACTAGACAATCACTTCGCCTGTCGGGACTTCGAATACGAGTCCCAATCTGGACCCTGATACATTGGATGCGCCATCGGTGTATAGGACCCAGAGGTCTTATGTTTGGAGGGAGGTTTGGACGGCTTCCCTCTAGACATCAGGCAGTATCTTTGCGATGAAATCAGCGACAAAATCGGCGAGCACTTGTGACTTTATCGTTGTTCGCGGCTAATATGCGATATCGTGCTCACTCAGCTCGATGGCCCATTTGACCAGCCTACCGATAGTTTGGGTTTATGTAGGACGCTTCTCAGGGAGAAGGTTGTGACGACTGAGTTGGGGTGACATTGGAAATATGGTCTAAGCTTCTGTGAAGCTACGACCATGGCCAGAGCCAATTTCTCGAGGTGTGGGTAACTCGTCTCGGTGTCGATGAGTGCTTTGCTAATGTAATAGACGGAGATTGCATACCACTATTTTCTCGAATTAGGACTGCATTTATAGCTACCTCGGATACGGCCAGATAGATGAGGAGACCCTCCCCCGCCTCGGATATTGAAAGTAAGGGCGGCGATGATAGGTATTCCTTTAGTTCTCGCAGATCCTAGATGCACTCGGAAGTCCATTTGAGGTCGTTGTCTTTCTTGAGTTTGCCAGAATTTATGGCACCTATCCAACGATTGCGAGATAAACCTTGATAGGGTGGCGATGCGACCAGTCAACTTTTGGACTTGTTTTTTGGTGGTCAAGAGTTCCGGTATCCCCTCAATGGCTTTGATTTGGTGCGGGTTGACCTCGATCCCTCGTTGTGATACCAGAAAACCCAAGAACTTTCCCGAGGCTACACCGAACGCACATTTCTCTGGGTTCAGCTTTATTCAGTACCATCTGAGTATGTCGAAAGTGTCTTTCAAATGATCGATGTAATCTTCTCCCCTTTTGGACTTGAACAACATGTCGTCTATATATACCTCTATTGTTCTGCGGAACTGGTCTTTGAACATCTTTGTTACCAATCTTTGATAAGTGGCTCTTGTGTTCTTTAGTAAAAAAGGCATGACCCTGTAGATATAAGTTCATTGGTGGGTGATGAACGTGGTTTTTCCTGATCTTCTTCTTTCATGAGGATCTGATTATAGCCTGAGTAAGCATCCAAGAAACTTAGTATCTCATGGCCGGTCGTTGCGTCGATGAGTTGGTCGATATGAGGCAATGAGAACGAATGCTTCGACATGCTTTGTTCAAATTTGTGAAGTTCGCGCACATCCGCCATTTTTCATTCTTCTTTTTGACCATCACTACGTTGGCGACCCAGTTGGGGTACTTCAACTCCCTGAGGGAACCATTCTCTAACATCTTTTTCACCTCCTAGCGTACTGCATCATTGATTGTGGAGTTTAATTTACGTCTGACCTGCCTCATTGGGGGTGGAACGGGTCGACTTTTAATTTGTGTGTGGCGATTTCCTTTGGGATGCCCAGTATAGGCCTTCTTGCTATGGTCGTTGAGTTCCAATTGAACGAGGTCGAGGTCTTCTATGGTTGACCCAGCGACTTCGATCGTATCAGGGTCCTTGATGACGTCCTTTATCTCATCTTGCTCCGACCTCGACCTTATTAGTTTCTATACCTATTTTTCTTTATCTTTTCTCTATTGGGTGGCCATGTTGTCTAAGGCAATGTGGTAGCATTCCCGTGATGTGCGTTGTTCTCCTCGTATACTGAAAATCCCCCATGTAGTTAGGAATTTAATCACTTGGTATAATCTGGAGGGGACGGCTTTCATGTGAGGTATCCATGGTCGTCCCACGATGGTGTAATACGTGGTGGCCTGGTCCATGATGTGGAACGTCGTCTCCAGAGTTATGTCGCCGGCCAAAATGGGGAGTGTAATTTCCCTGGATGTCCGTTAAACTGCATTGTTAAAACTAGTTAGCGTGATGCAGCGCAACACTATCTTATCTTAAAGTCTCATTTGGGCAAGTACTCGGGGATGGATAATGCATGCACCGCTCCCGTCATCTTCCATAATGTGTTTAACATCGGTATCTAGAATTCGTAAAGTAATAACGAGAGTGTCATTATGAGGAAAAGTCAAACTATAGACATCCAACTTGTCGAAGATGATACTTTGTTCGAGTTCGTCGTACCGTTCGCGGGTGATAGATCGCTTGAGTTTGTGGGTAGTGGTGAACTTCACGCTGTTGATAGAGGCATCATCACTGCAGCCAATAATCATATTGATGGTGCTAGCTGGTGAGGGTGGTTTTGGCATTCCTTGGTGTTTGCGTCCTCTGGCGATATTGGTTCTTGCCCTATCGCATAGCAGCTCTTTGAAGTGCCCTTGTCGCAACATGTTTACGACTTCTTGCTTGAGGGTGATGCAGTCTTCGGTTTTGTGCCCTCGTTCCTAGTGGAACTCACAGAGGGCGTCGGACTTTCTGGTGTTAGGGTCCGATCTCATCTTCGGCGGTCATTTCACTCTCGTTCCGAGATTCTCCAGGGCGTAGACTATCTCTGTAGGTGGCATACAAAAATTCTGAATAGATAATAATGGGGCATACCTCTTTCGTTTCGACGAGTTCCCGTCCTTAGTCTGGATGGGGGGGTGGGGGGTGGGGGAGGG
>NW_017672624.1:94342-109342 GCF_001879085.1 Nicotiana attenuata
GGTGGGGGGAGGCACAAGGTCATTCTGATATATAGTTGATGTTGTTCCCTGTTAGGTCGCGGAATTGGTTGATCTCTTCTGGAGCTGTCTCTTCGATCTTTTCTACATTCACCTTGTACTGAGGTTAGTCGGTGAGTTGGACCGTTGAGGTCGTCCTCATCTGCACGGACCTCGACACGATAAGCATTGTGGATTTCGTCCCAACTAGTTGGAGGATACTTCATCAGCCGACTCAACAGTATTTTAGTTTCTCTGGAACCATCTATGCTCAGCCCGTTCTGAAAGGTCGCGACCGCCATCCCTTCTGATACGTATGGCAGAGTCATCCTCGCTCAGTTGAACCGAGCGAGGAAGTCCCTTAGTCCCTCTCCCAAGGACTTCCTGATGACAAATATATCGTTTACTCTCACCTCGGCCTTCTTGGCTCCGGCATGGGCGGTTACAAATTTGTCGGTCATTTCTTCGAAAGTTTCTATGGAGTGGACTGGTAGCTGTGAATACCACGTCAATGATCCTCCCGTGAGAGTTTCCCCAAACTTTTTCAGCAAAATAGAGGACATTTGTTCCTTGGCGAGATCGTTTCCTTTCACGGCGGTGCCATAGTGATTCACATGATCTTCAAGATCGGTCATGCTGTCGTATACCCTGAGATAGGGCGGCACCTTGAAGGTCTTTGGTATGGCATGCGGGGCTGCATCATCACTATACGGCTGTTCGATGAACCGTCCAGCTTCCCTTTTCGGCAGCAGCATAGGATCATCCGGTATCCTATTAACCCGTTCTTGGTGTTCTTTCATCTGGTCTCAGAGAGCCTTATTTTCATTCTTCATTTCTTCCATCCTTTTTAGAATGGCTGCGAGGGCGTTGTCACATGCACTATCAACCATATTCTGAGTTATATATGTCATTGGAGGAAGGGGTTGGTTGCACTGCTCGTCTGATTGTTGTATCGCGCAAGTCCTTGCGGTTTCTATAGTTGTGCCTGGAGCAAGTTTTTTGAGGACTCTTATTAGCGCCTCAGTTAGCCACGCCTCGAGGGGTTTTTTTACAACTGGGGGTGTCCCTTTCTCCATAGACGTGGAGGCTATTTTACCACTGGATTTTGTTATGGTGCAGTGTGGGGGCGGTGACCCATCTCGCCTAGGGGATGCGCTAGGCATCGTGTCCTTACCTGCCGTTTCACAACTTTTATTGACGACATTCATGAGGTTGGTTGGGAAGTCACTTGTTATTCTCGTCCTCTCTTTTCGGCTACCTGCCATGTAGGATTTTGTAAACACAAAGAAAGGAGATCTTGATTTTTTTTAAGAAAACAAAAAACTTAGTTAAGAAATCCCTGCGGACGGCGCCAAATTATTTGACTAATATATATATATATATATATATATATATATATATATATATAATTAAATTTATGTAAATAAGGGTTAATCTAAGCTAACAATAATATCCCTAGATGCTGTTTTTAAAGAGGCAATAAATGTTGCGTGGGTCTAACCGAGTAACAGCAATAACATGCAATAAATACCCTAGAAATCAGAAGCAATGATATAGCATTTAATAATAACGAACATCTATAAATGACATTCAAGTAAATAGGAGGAATTATTCACCCAATAAAGGATAGAATAAGTGGATCTTTCTCCTGACATGAGTGGTTGACAAATCCTTAAATTTTCGAGTTATTCTCGGATCAGATGAACAAGTATGGACAATAATCTTAGTGAAAAAGTGATGTTTGTATCTTAGCAAGTGAGAGCCGAATCTTTTTTGTCAAAGTGTGTTCTTTACAAAATGAATATCACATGCCCTATCATTATATCTTTTTCTCTTTATATGGGATATATTAAGAACCCTAATAGTACAAGTGCAGAGAATATCCACTAGAATATTCTCTTTGATATCCTATCTTGAAAACTAGTTTTTATAGCTCTGTCAACGATACTCGATCTCAACCTCGACCGTTGTTGACACCTCGACTACACTCTTTGACTACAGACTTTGCTGCTTCTTGGGCACCTCGACAAGTAACGACTTGGGAACTCTTACCTTAGTATTATCTTGGCTTAAGTATTTCAAAGACAAATTTTGACCCATACAAGAGAGGTTTCACGATTGAGAATGCAAAAGCTTTAATCATTAGTATGCTTTCTTTTTTAATTAATCTTCCGTGGTGCGAGTTCAAGTTAGTCGGACCAGTAGGTACCGGATACCAAATTAATAAAGAAATGGTTACACTTCTTAAAGTTAATCTAATAATTTAAAGCTTATATCCGTCTCCATTTAACGTTTATAATCTTTACGACTTACCACATTACTATTTAGACCTAATAAGATTTTATACTTCGTCATTTAAAATTTTCAAATCTATATATTTGTTATTAAATTCCTTGTGCAAATAATGGAACAATTATTTTGTTGAAATGAAGTTTTCTTGAGATGAAAAAGAAAAGAAAAAGGCAAAACAAATAGAAGGGAGTATTTTAAAATTAAAATCAACGCATTTCTTGAATCAAGCTCAATTTATTTATGTTTATTATAATTTTTTTGGTTTTTCACTTTTTTACTTAGTACGTTAAAAGCAAACAATCATTAACATGCAGATTGCTATCTGATCCATATTCATCGTACAGACATCATAGTAACTATAAGTCAATTTTAAAAGTCTCTCAAGTAAAGCCAAAAGGGCTAAAATATGTTAGTTTATTTTAGAAAGGGACAACAAATATTGAAAGTGAGCCGAATTAATCAAGTTATAAATCTTTTCCCCTTTTCATTCCCACAGTATACATACATTTAATTGTGTATTAAGCAAAGAAAGATGTATATTCTTTATTGTGTTTTCTTGAAAGACAAGACGTGCCTAAATTGTTGTTTTATTTTTGCGTTAGGTCACAACGCAGAATCAAACAAATATATTTTCATTCACTTTCAAGGTAAATAAAATAATAGCATAGTGAAAAGGGCGAAAGGATGAGTCATGAGTCGCTCTTAACCTTTGAATATCCAGCAAGTAGCAAGGGGAAATGAACATGAGTTCTTGTTGCATATTATATTAAAATAAATTAAAGAAGTTTTTGGGCAATTTACATGAGTTCTATTTTGCTTCAAACTAATTTTTTATTACCCCAACGATTTGTAGTGGGATGGATAAGATTCGTTTATCCTAAACCAGATATCTTCGATGCGAGCCCTTAAAAATAAAGAAAATTCTAATATAAAGTACTGTTTTCTCCTTTATTGGCCTTACGTGCGAATACGAATTAGTCGGAACACTAATACTGGTACCGGATATCAAGTGAGAAACCAAGAAAAAATACTAATCTTCTGATCATGAAAGCTCACAATTTATTGTTTAAACACCGATTTTGGTGAAAATGGTTCTTAACTCTAGTGAAGGAGAGCCTTGGAGTAACCGGTAAAGTTGTTGTCATATGACCAGGAGGTTACGGGTTCAAGCCGTGGAAATACTCTCTTGCAGAAATGTAGGGTAAGACTGCCTGCAATAGATCCTTGTGATCTTGCTTTTCCCTGGACCACGCGCATATGGAGAGCTCAGTTCACTGGGCTGCCCTATTTTTTTTAATTTTTTTTTTCAGTTCTTAACTCTAGTGACATGAGGACTAAACCAAAATTTACAATTTTTCTCGGGCATGTGCAGTTTATAAAAAGATAATTTCATATAATTTCTGAGAGAGAAAAGGTATATACTTTCTTTCATCTTCTTTTTTTTTTTTTTTTCTGAAAAGAGATGAAGAGTTAGAAAAATATGTATTATCATTAACAATTTGCTTTTGCTATGTACATATGCTTATTTGGATGTCAAACCGTAAAATGGTCTCATACCTTTCCCTTAGTTTTTCCTTTTCCAAATAAACAGCACAACTAATTGATTGTTTTCAAATGGGATCTTTACATACGTAGCCGACATGATCCAGCCCATAAAAGGGATTGGATTCAGAAGAAAGGCCCAAGTTATTAGGTGACCCAACGATACCGTAAAAATAGCACGAGCTAGCCAGTTAGAAATTTTTACATCAATAGATTCTTTATCTCCCCACGAGTTCATACATATCAAAAGTGTTCAAATCAGACCCCAAATGGTCCTTGAAATCCCAATTCAAAAGTCCAATTTCTCAAGCCCTAGTTCTTCAATTTTTGGCTTAGCTTTCATGATTTTCTAGGGTGAATTCACATAATAATCGAGTTTTTAGTCCAAGAATCTTACCTCCCAACGATTTCCCTTGAATCCCTCTTCAATCTCCTTCAAAAATCTCCAAAAACGAGCAGCTATGGGTGAAAATAGACCCACCTTCGCGAAGGACTTCTTTTAAATTCTTCTGTCCAGTTACTTTCGCATATGCGGTACTATAGCCGCATCTGCGGTACCGCATATGCGGTTATTCTTCCGCTTCTGCGGAGTCCACTTGAAAGTCCAAAATCGCATCTGCGATAAGCCATTCGCACATGCGACTCCGCAGGTGCGGTCCCACACCGCATCTACGGTTCCTGGCAAGCCCTCAACATTTCGCTTCTGCGGCTCCCTTTTTTCCGCACATGCGGCGCCGCACCTGTGGTCTCCAAACCGCAGGTGCGAAAACACCAGCACATGAGACGGATCTTCAATATACTTTCGGGGCATAGAAACATAGAAAATCGGATGCACACTCGACAAGCTGGGTGGCAAAGCAAGCTCATTAGCCACCTCCCCAATCCTCCGAAGTACCTCAAAAGGCCCAATGAACCGCGGACTCAACTTCCCTTTCTTTTCAAATCTCATAACACCTTTTGTGGGCGAGACCTTCAACAGAACCTTCTCACCGACCATGAAGGAGACATCTCTAACCTTCCTGTCAGCATAACTCTTTTGCCTTGACTGCGCTGTACGAAGTCTCTCCTGAATCACCTTCACTTTATTTAACGCATCCTGAACCAAATCTGTCCCCAATAGCCTAGCCTCCCCGGGCTCGAACAAACCAACTGGAGATCTACACTGCCTCCCGTACAAAGCCTCATATGGAGCCATCTGGATGCTCGATTGGTAGTTGTTGTTAGGCAAACCCTGCAAGCGGTCGAAAATGATCCCATGACCCACCGAAATCAATAACACAGGCGTGTAGCATATCCTCCAAGATCTGAATAGTGCGCTCGGACTGCCCGTCCGTCTAAGTGTGAAAAGCTATGCTCAACTATACCTGAGTACCCAACTCTCGCTGAATAGACTTCCAGAACTGGGAAGTAAACTGAGTGCCCCGATCTGAAATGATGGAAACTGGGACACCATGCAACAGAACAATCTCCCGGATATATATCTCTGCTAACCGCTCGGAGGAATAAGTGGTACAGATAGGAATGAAGTGCGCGGACTTGGTCAGCCTATCCACAATCACCCAAATAGCATCGAACTTCTTCAAAGTCCGAGGGAGCCCAACTACAAAGTCCATAGTGATCCGCTCCCACTTCCACTCTGGAATATCCATTCTCTAAAGCAATCCACCCGGTCTCAGATGCTCATATTTCACCTGCTGGCAATTGAGACACCGAGCTACAAATCCGACAATATCTTTCTTCATTCTTCGCCACCAGTAATGCTGCCTCAGATCCTGATACATCTTCGCGGCTCCTGGATGAATAGAATACCGCGAGCTATGGGCATCCTCCAGAATCAGCTCCCGAAGCCCATCTACATTGGGCACACAAATCCGGCCCTGCATCCTTAATACCCCATCATCTCCAATAGACACATCTCTGGAATCATCATGCTGAACTCTGTCCCTAAGAACAAGCAAGTGTGGATCATCATACTGGCGCTCCCTGATGCGCTCATATAGGGAAGACCGAGAAATCATACAAGCCAATACTCGACTGGGCTCCGAAATATCCAACCTCACGAACCGATTGGCCAAGGCCTGAACATCAACCGCAAGGGGTCTCTCCCCAACTAGAATATATGCCAAACTCCCCATACTTACTGTCTTTCGGCTCAAAGCATCGGCTACCACATTGGCCTTCCCCGGATGGTACAATATAGTGATGTCATAATTCTTAAGTAACTCCAACCATCTCCGCTGCCTCAAATTAAGATCCTTTTGCTTGAACAAATGCTGAAGACTGCGATGATCAGTGAATACCTCATAAGATACGCCATACAAGTAATGCCTCCAAATCTTCAACGCGTGAACTATGGCAGCCAACTCCAAATCATGAACGGGGTAGTTCTTCTCATGGGGCTTCAACTGACGAGAAGCATAAGCAATAACTCTACCCTTCTGCATCAACACACAACCAATCCCTACTCTCGAAGCATCACAATACACCGTATATGAACCTGAAGTTGATGGCAAAACCAACACTGGGGCTGTGGTCAAAGCTATCTTGAGCTTCTAGAAGCTCTCCTCACACTCGTACGACCATACGAATGGAACACCCTTTTGAGTCAACTTGGTCAAGGGCGATGCGATAGATGAGAATCCCTGAACAAACCGGCGATAATAGCCTGGCAAACCAAGAAAACTATGAATCTCTGTGGCTGAGGACGGTCTGGGCCAACTCTGCACCGCCTCTATCTTCTTTAGTCAACCTGAATACCCTCACTGGACACCACGTGTCCTAAGAATGCCACTGAACTGAGCCAAAACTCACACTTGGAGAACTTTGCATAAAGCTTCTCCTCCCTCAATATCTGCAACACAACCCTCAAATGCTCCGCGTGCTCCTCCTGACTGCGCGAATATACCAGAATATCATCAATGAAGACTATAACAAATGAGTCAAGATAAGGACGGAACACGCTGTTCATCAGATGCATGAACGCTGCTGGGGCATTGGTCAACCCAAAAGACATAACCAGGAACTCATAGTGACCATATCTGGTCCTGAAGGCCGTCTTAAGAATATCCGAATCCCTGATCTTCAACTGGTGATAACCCGAACGGAGATCAATCTTGGAGAATACCCTCGCTCCCTGAAGTTGGTCGAATAAATCATCAATGCAAGGCAAGGGATACTTGTTCTTAACTGTTACCTTGTTCAATTGCCTATAATCAATGCACATTCTCATAGTGCATCCTTTTTCTTCACAAACAGAACTGGCGCACCCCAAGGTGACACATTAGGCCGAATGAACCCCTTATCAAGGAGTTCCTGAAGCTGTTCCTTTAACTCCTTCAACTCCGCTGGTGCCATACGATACGGTGGAGTAGAAATGGGATGAGTGCCCGGCACCAGGTCAATACCAAAATCAATATCCCTGTCTGGTGGCATGCCCGGCAGGTCTGCAGGAAATACATCAGGGAAATCCCTCACAACTGGGACAGAATCAATACTGGGAGTCTCAGCTCCAACATCCCTCACAAAGGCAAGATACGATAGACAACCCTTCCCAACCATACTGGGCCTTCAAGAAAGAGATCACTCTACTATGAACATAATCAGTCATGCCACGCCACTCGATCCGTGGCACACCCGGTATAGCCAATGTGACTGTCTTGGCATGAAAATCTAGAATAGCGCAGCACGGAGATAGCCATTCCATGCCCAGAATGACATCGAAATCCACCATACTCAATAATAAAAGATCAACTCGGGTCTCTAGACCCCCAATAGTCACCACACACGACCGGTACACATGGTCTACAACAACAGTATCACCCACCGGGGTAGATACATGAGCAGGTAAAGCAAGAAACTCACGAGGAGTACCCAAATAGTGAGCGAAGTATGATGACACATAAGAATAGGTGGAACCGGGATCAAATAATACAGAGGCATCTTTGTGGCAGACTGAAATAATACCTGTAATAACAGCATCAGAAGTAATGGCATCAGGTGTGCCTGGAAGAGCATAGAAATGGGCCTGACCGCCCCCTGATCGACCTCCCCTTCTAGGGCGACCCCTAGCTGACTGATCCCCACCCCTAGCTGGCTGGGCGGGTGGTGGTGGAGCAACTGGTGCTGAAGCTGATGACTGACCCCTCTGCTGGGATGAACTAGCAACACGGTGGGGACACTGCCTCCACATGTGGCCCATCTCGCCACACTCGTAACAACTCCTAGGTGCTGGAGAAGGGGACTGATGGGAACCCCTCGCACCAGAGTGACCAGCAGATGCACTCGACATAAAAGAACCCTGGACAGATGGAGCACGGGATGAGCTCTGAGCTGGGAGGGCACTAAGTGAAGAATGGCCCTGGTGTGAACTGTGGGAACCATGACCTGATGACGCTCCTCGATAACCTGAGCGATCAGACTGACCCTAACGGAGCTGTCGGCCTCTGCCGTGCTGAAACTGGCCCCTAGAAGGACCACCATTGTAGCTACCAGATCCTCGAGGCCTCTTGGCCTCCCTCTCCTCTCGCTCCTGGAAATGGACAGACTCAATCTCCCTGGCAATATCCACAACCTCCTCAAATGTAGAACCAATCACCCTCTCCCTGGTCATAAGGATACAGAGCTGATAAGTAAGACCATCGACAAACCTCCTGATCCTCTCTCGATCTGTCGGGACCAACCAGATGGCATGACGAGCCAACTCAAATAACCTCAACTCATACCGTGACACGGTCATCTCCCCCTGACGCAACCACTCAAACTGTCTACGCAGCTCCTCTCTGCGAGACTGCGGCACATACTTCTCCAGAAAGAGAACGGAGAACTGCTGCCAGGATAGGGGTGTTGCACCAACAGGCCTACGCCTCTCAAAATCCTCCCACCAAGTAAAAGCAGGTCCTGAAAACTGATAGGTAGTGAAAGCGACTCCGCTTGTCTCCAGAATACCGGCTGTGCGAAGCATCCTCTGACACTTGTCTAAAAAGCCCTGGGCATCCTTGCCCTCTGTTCTGTTGAAAGTCGGAGGCTGAAGTCTCCCAAATCTCTCCAACCTACGCTGCTCATCCTCTGGCATGACAGGAACTACATAGTCCTGAGCAGCTGGGACCGGCAAGGCAGGATGTGCCCCCGGCGTCTGAAGTCCCTGCACGACCTGCTCAGGTGTGCGGGCGGCGGGAGTCTGACTGCCTCTCCCGGCCTGTGAAGTAGTTGCGGCTGTAGTGGCTGAAACCGCCTGAGCAAGGCTAGTGCAAACTGATAATATCTGAGCCAAGGCCTCCTCCTGAAGACCCGGAATCACAATAGGCACAGCTGGTGCCTGAGCTGGTGCTGCTGGAGGGTCCACCGCTTGGACCTGGTCCTAAACTGGGGCAGCCGGTGGGTCTGCAGGTGCTGCCCTCGCTGCTCTGCCTCTACCACGACCACGACCGCGCCTCTGGCGGCCGCAGCTGGTGGTACTGGTGGTCGTCCATCCTGTCCGGTAGCGTGTGTCCTCACCATCTGTGAGAGAATGGAACAACAAAAGTTTAGTACTCGGATCAACAAACTAGCACGATAAGAATTTCAAGAATATGAAGTTTTTCCTAATGGTTCTGCAGCCTCTCGAGGATAAATACAGAAGTCTCCGTACCGATCCGCGAGACTCTACTAAACCTGCTCATGACTCGTGAGACCTATGTAACCTAGGCTCTGATACCAACTTGTCACGACCCTAACCCCGAACCCGGTCGTGATGGCGCCTCTCGTGAAGACAAGGCCAGCCAACACTTCCCATTTTCCAATTTTTAACAGATAAGTATTTAAGAACAATTTAAACATGATAAAACAATCCGAAATAACTGATAATGACATAAATGCACGGAAGAATCACCCATACACAGACCTAACCGGGGTGTCACTAGTCATGAGCATCTAAAAGACATAACAGAATTCTGATAAATCCATAACTAGTACAATGTCTGAAAGGAAATAGAGACAATAAAGGAGTAAAGACAGGGGCTGCGGACATCAACAGCTACCTCGTAATCTCCGAAAGCTCGCCTGAATCTGGAGTATCAGCACTCGGGAGCGGGACCTGATGCGCCTGAATCTGCACACAGAGTGCAGGGAGTAAAGTGAGTACTCCAACTCAGTGAGTAACAAATGTAAATAATGACTGAAAGTAAGAAAACACGCAAGGCACAAGGCACTCTATGATGAAGCAGTAAAATCATTTAAAAGCAGTAAACCAGTGAAATACAACTAAAATTCTCTTTCAACAAGTAAACAGGTAATTGACAGACAATTAAGGTGCAGTAAATAAATAGAAGCTTGCCCCTCGGGCACAGTATCACCACATCCGCCCCTCGGGCAACATCTCAAAACAATAACAGCCCCTCGGGCTCAATCTCACATCACAATGGGTACCCGCNGCGAGCTCATATGTATAAAGGATTAGAAGATGCAGTTTTACATGGCGAGATAAATCCTTCTTCTCAAGGTAAAAGGGTAATTCTTTCATCCAGCTTCACAGGGGGTGCAAGATACATGATTCAAAATTATCAAGATGCTATGGCAATCTGCAAGTGGGCTGGATATCCACATCTCTTCATCACATTTACTTGCAACCCAAAGTGGCCTGAAATTAGTAGATTTGTAAAGAGCAAGGGCTTGTAACCAGAAGATCACCCAGACATTTTATCTAGGGTGTTCAAAATCACATTGGATCGTTTAATAAAGGATTTGAAAGAGAAACAAATTTTTGGAGCAGTTAAATCAGGTATATAATTAATCTTTTTTAATAAATTCTTATCAGATTTATAATCTGATTTAATAAAACATTTTGTTTTACATATAAATTACAACCACTTACCCCAATCGCAAATTATTATTTTTTGCAGTGATATATACTATAGAATTCCAAAAGCGGGGGTTGCCGCATGCACACATATTGCTCTTTCTTCATAATAAATATTCAAATGTTGGAGACATAGATCAAATAATTTCAGCAGAAATACCAGATGAATCGGTCGATCCGTATTATTATAATGCCGTGAAGAATTTCATGATGCATTGCCCGTGCGGTTCTGCTAGAAAATCGTCTCCTTGCATGCGTAATGGTAGATGTACAAAATACTTTCCAAAGAAGTTTGTAGAAAATACCACAATTGATGAAGATGGATATCCTGTTTATAAAAGAAGGGACAATGGTAGAACTATCCAGAAAGAAGGTATTGAATTGGATAACAGGTACGTAGGTGCCACACAATTAGATATTTATTGTTGAAGTTATGGTGAACATATAAATGTTGAATGGTGCAATCAATCTCGATCAATCAAGTACTTATTTAAGTACGTTAATAAGGGTCATGATCGTGTGACAGCAGCTTTTTCTCAAAGTGTGCATGAGGAAGACTCATCGGCTATTGATGAAATAAAAATGTATTATGATTGTCGATACATATTACCGTGTGAAGCTTCTTGGAGAAATTTTAAATTTCCAATTCAGCATAGATAAATCCTCTTTCAACAAGTAAACAAGTAATTGACAGACAATTAAGGTACAGTAAATAAATAGAAGCTCGCCCCTCGGGCACAGTATCACCACATCCGCCCCTCGGGCAACATCTCAGAACAATAACAGCCCCTTGGGCTCAATCTCACATCACACTGGGTACCCCCACTCATTGGGGGTGTATAGACTCCTAGAGGGGCCCCTTACGGCCCAAGCGCAATAACAAGCCATCTCCTGGCATCACAACTAGGCCCTCGGCCTCATATCAATCAAGCCACCTCGTGGCGTACATATCTCAGGCCCTCGGCCTCAAATCAGTATCAGTATCTCCTCACAACATAGGCCCTCGGCCTTACTTAGTCAAAAATACTCACAAGCCCCTCGGGCAATAGCAAACAGTGTTTCTCAGCCCAAAACATCATTTAAAATATCATTTAAGTCTCAAAACTGAGTAAAAATGGCTGAGTAGTAAAACAGTGGAAAATAACATGACTGAGTTCCAGTAGTAAGTCAAAATAGTGAGGAAATATAAATAAAAGGCCCCGAAGGGTTCAAATAGTTGGCACGAAGCCCAAATACGGCATCCAGCCCAAATCATAATGATAGCAAATAAGTTTCAGTCAAATACGCGGTAAAATCATCAACCGGGACGGACCAAGTCACAATCCCCCAATAGTGTACAACCCATGCTCGTCAACAAGCATGTGTCTCACCTCAACATAGCACTACGATGTGCAATCCGGGGTTTCAAACCCTCAGAACATCATTTACAATCATTACTCACCTCGAACCGGCTAAATCGCTAGCTCGCGACGCCTTTGCCCTTCGAATTGGCCTCCACGCGCGTTGAATCAAATCAAAATCAGAACGAGGGCATTAAAATATGCTAAGGGAACAAAGCCCAAATAAAAACAATCAATAAAGAGCACAAATCCCGAAATTAGCAAAACCCGAGCCCCGGGCCCACTTCTCGAAACTCAGAAATTTTTACATCAATAGATTCCTTATCTCCCCACGAGTTCATACATATCAAAAGCGTTCAAACCCGACCCCAAATGGTCTTTCAAATCCCAATTCAAAAGTCCAATTTCTCAGGCCCTAGTTCTTCAATTTTTGGCTTAGCTTTCATGATTTTCTAGGTGGAATTCACATAATAATCGAGCTTTTAGTCCAAGAATCTTACCTCCCAATGATTTCCCTTGAATCCCTCTTCAATCTCCTTCAAAAATCTCCAAAAACGAGCAGCTATGGGTGTAAATAGACCCACCTTCGCGAAAGACTTCTCTTAAATTCTTCTGTCCAGTTACTTTCGGATCTGCGGTACTATAGCCGCATTTGCAGTACCGCATATGCAGTTATTCTTCCGCTTCTGCGGAGTCCACTTGAAAGTCTAAAATCGCATCTGCGATAAACCATCTGCACCTGCGACTCAGCAGGTGCGGTCCCACACCGCATCTGCGGTAGCTCCCTTTCCGCACGTGCGGAGCCGCACCTGCGGTCCCCAAACCGCAGGTGCGAAAACACCAGCAACAGCAAAACTTCAGCAGCTTCTAAACTTCAAAATGGTCCGATTGTCCACCCGAAACTCACCCGAGGCCCCTGAGACCTCAACCAAAGGCACCAACATATCCAAAAACCTTATCCAAACTTGTTCCAGTCATCAAAACACTTCAAACAACACTAAATCAACCAAAACACCTCGGATTCAAGCCTAAGTTTCTAAAAACTTCCAAATTCCGCTTTCGATCAAAAACATAACCAAACCACATCCGAATGACCTGGAATTTTGCACACACATCCCAAATCACATAACGAAGCTACTACAACTCTCGGAATTCCATTCCGACCCCTATATCAAAATCTCGCTTATCAACCGGAAATCGCCAAAAAATCAACTTCGCCAATTCAAGCCTAAATCTACTCCAAGCCTTCAAAACCCATTCCGATCACACTCCTAAGTCATAAATCACCTCCCGAAGCTAACCGAACCATCGAAACTCACATCTGAGCCCTCTAACACATAAGTCAACATCCGGTTGACTTTTTAAACTTAAGCCTTCTTAAAATAGACTAAGTGTCTCAAACTTCACCAAAACCAATCCGGATTCAATCCAATTAACTCGATACCTCAAAACACAGATTAACAAAGCAATAAGAAGCAGAAATGGGGGAAACGAAGCGGTAAATCATGAGACGACCGGCCGGGTATTCACATTTGAATGTCCTATGGTTATGAGAATTCACTCGTGTGTTGCTATGGCTCTCCTGAAATGAGATGAGTAAAAGGTTTCTATGTGATGAAGTGTTTACCCTATTAGTGGTTCAGGAGTTATGATGAAATTCTTGTACTATTGCATATTAGCCTATTAGGTGCAGTGAGCGGTATGAAATTTGAAAGTGAGGATTAAGGTTGCGGTTCGGTGTGTCACGAGCCCAGATGAGTAGGAAAGGGATTTGAGTGTTTAGAGTAAGCTGGTACTGTCGTCAGCGTCACCTGAGATCGGTGTTTTGAGAAAGAGGCCTTGCATCTTGGTTATGGATTCTTGATTTGCTTTGCAGCTAGGGCGACCAGTGGCATGGATGTGCAAACTTGTTACCTAGTGCGGAAGATCGTGAAGCGTACCCCACAGAGAGATTGTATAAGTGTGACATGTAGCCACCTGATTGATTGAAGATTTAAACCAAGTGTGAAAATAGTGGTAATATCACTAATTTGAGAATCTATGCCTGGAGGGCGCTCGGTTCATTTGGTTGTGGACTGTGGAAGTTTGTCTCGATTATGATGGTTGTTCTTGCATGTTATGGGAAAAAGGGGGTTATTATGGGCCCTTGACAGGTCATTAGCCTAGTATGGTGCGATCGGAGTCGGCTTGAGGTCAGTGGATGGATTTAAATATGAATATGAGCTCTATATCAGGCCAGATGTGTTCATTTCAGCTTGGCGCTCCTTATGAGGGAGTTTTTGAGCGTTGGATGTTGTTTCGTCGTCGGCTATTTTATGTAATATTATACTGTGCCGTGTAAGTTGTGAAACGACTTGATAAATTTCTTATGTGTTGAGGTTCTGCATAGCGATGGTGTTATGTAAGCAGGATGGCTCTTCTGATTCAGATTATATATCGCACCTCAGTTGTGCTTGAGTTTTGTAGCTTATGGCGCTATCTATCTCTCGGGAAGGGTATTATGCACTAAGCGTGCTTGCAACCGATATTCGGTATTTAGTAGTAATGAGCAATTTAGCTCGGTGTGTATCTCCTTATGTGAGTTCTATGTGTGGATCGTGTGGCACGCCGCCACGGGTATGTTGTTTGGATCGGGTTGCACGTCGCAACAGTGTGATGATGAGTACAGTTTTCTATATTCTAATTTTTGTGTGTTTTGTTTCCCATTTTTTTGAGGAAAGTTCATATTAGTTGCGTGAGTTGAGTAGTCCCTTCCAGAGTCCGTTTCCCTTAAGTATCACGTTCGAGTTTGTAGCCTATGGGCACATTGTGGCATGATATGAGATTTTTTGTCATGTCTGGGGTAGCTTATTGCCTGAGCAGTTCGTACGGGGTGAGACGAGATTATTGGATCTAGGATCAGTGCGATCGGATTAAATGAAGTATATCAAAGAGCAAATACCATTATTTGGTTCAGAATTAGGTGATGGTTCTTGTCAGGAGTATAGACTCAATGAT
>NW_017672624.1:114342-180062 GCF_001879085.1 Nicotiana attenuata
AAAAGGTAGCTGTAGAAAATAATATTTTAAAAGGATATTTATATAATAAATAAGGTGTAAAGCTTTGCTATAGGTGATAAAATTTTCAAAAAAATAAAAATAAACCCAATTGATAAGGTATCGTTGGGAGAAATTCAAAAATAGCCAGATTTTCAAGTGGTCATTCAAAAATAGTCACAGTTTCAAAACTAATCGATATTTAGCCACTTTTCATGTAAAGATAAATCTGAACGAAAACACTGTTCAAAATCCGGAAAAATGTTTAATATACTGGAGTTCCAGTATACTTATGCTGGAACTCCAGTATAATATACTGGAGTATTAGTATAATATACCGGTCCAACATAATATACTGGAGATTGGAGCACCGGTGCTCCAATCTCCAGTATATTATGCTGGAACTTTTCGCGTGTTGGAGTTCCAGTATAATATGCTGGAATTTCATACACAGGTGCACCGATCTCCAGTATATTATGCTGGAACTTTTTGTGTTGCAGCAAAATAGTGGCTATTTTCAATAACTTTGCAAAGGTTCGAGAAGTGGGCCCGGGGCCCGGGTTTTGCTAATTTCGAGATTTGTGCTCTTTATTGATTGTTTTCGTTTGGACTTTGTTCCCTTAGCATATTTCAATGCCCTCGTTCTGATTTTGGTTAGATTCGACGCGCGTGGAGGCCAATTCGAAGGGCAAAGGCGTCGCGAGTTAGAGATTTAGCCGGTTCCAGGTGAGTAATGATTGTAAAGGATGTTCTGAGGGTTGGAAACCCCGGATTACACATTGTAGTGCTATGTTGAGGTGAGACACACGCTTGTTGACGAGCGTGGAGTCGTACACTATTGGGGGATTGTGACTTGGTCCATCCCGGTTGATGATTTTACCGCGTATTTGACTGAAACTTATTTGTTATCGTTATGATTTGGGCTGGATGCCGTATTTGGGCTTCGTGCCAACTATTTGAACCCTTCGGGGCCTTTTATTTATATTTCCTCACTATTTTGACTTACTACTTGAACTCAATCATGTTATTTTCCACTGTTTTACTTCTCAGCCATTTTTACTCAGTTTTTGAGACTTAAATGATATTTTAAATGATGTTTTGGGCTGAGAAACATTGTTTGCTATTGCCCGAGGGGCTTGTGAGTATTTTTAACTGAGTAAGGCCGAGGGCCTATGTTGTGAGGAGACACTGATACTGATTTGAGGCCGAGGGCCTGATATATGTACGCCACGAGGTGGCTTGATTGATATGAGGCCGAGGGTCTAGTTGTGATGCCACGAGATGGCTTGTTATTGCCTTGGGCCGTAAGGGGCCCCTCTAGGAGTCTGCACACCCCCAGTGAGCGCGGGTACCCAGTGTGATGTGAGATTGAGCCCGAGGGGCTGTTATTGTTCTAAGATGTTGCCCGAGGGGCGAATGTGGTGATACTGTGCCCGAGGGGCGAGCTTCTATTTATTTACTGTACCTTAATTGTCTGTCAATTACTTGTTTACTTGTTGAAAGAGGATTTTACTTGTATTTTCACTAGTTTACTGCTTCATCATAGAATGCCTTGTGCCTTGCGTGTTTTCTTGCTTTCAGTCATTATTTACATTTGTTACTCACTGAGTTGGAGTACTCACTTTACTCCCTGCACCCTGTGTGCAGATTCAGGCGCATCAGGTCCCGCTCCTGAGTGCTGATTTTCTCCAGATTCAGGCGAGCTTTCGGAGATTACGAGGTAGCTGTTGACGCCCGCAGCCCCGTGTCTCTACTCTTTTATTGTCTCTATTCCCTTTCAAACATTGTACTAGTTATGGAATTATTAGAATTCTGTTATGTCTTTTAGATGCTCATGACTAGTGACACCCCGGTTAGGGCTGTGTCGGGTGATTCTTCCGTGTATTTATGTTATTATTAGCTATTTCGGATTATTTTACCATGTTTAAGCTGTTCTTAAATGCTTATCTGTTAAAAGTTGGAAAATGGGAAGTGTCGGCTGGCCTTGTCTTCACGAGAGGCGCCATCACGACCGGGTTCTGGGTTAGGGTCGTGACATTCAAATCCTCAAGTAGTGGTCTAAACCACCATATCCCTTTCGGGATCCACCTACACATAACAGGCCATGATACTTGAATGCTTCCAAATAAAATCAAAAAGGGTGGCTGTCGTGCCTCGCACGTACCGCCACCACTATGCCAATGCAACCATGGCTAACCAATCTAACTTCTTCTACTTCATCCTTAACTTGCCTTAGAGATAATAATAGTTCCATTCCTTACATCACCAACCTAAATCCGCACTCATCTTGAGTGGCCCATCCCATGAGACCACATTGTCTCCAAACCCATGAGCCATTCCGAACCCTCCTTGTACGCACATTCGCATCTTCAACTGATACACACATTCTGATAATTCCCCTGCGAAAGTCATTTCCTCTTCTTCCTCCCAATGCTACACTGCAAGTCAATAATATCATAGAACCTTTCGTGCCTCCTATCATAATCTGTTACAAAAGCCCGATTCTTAATCATACTGCGGGCTTGAATCCTTAGGCCCAAGTAAGCTTTGAATTTACTAGGACCGTTGTTGAGAGCTACCCGCTCTGGCTTGGTCCCGAGTATAATCAACTTCAAAGCTCCGCTGGCACATGAACACCCATTTTAATGAAGCACTCGACTGAATCACTTCCCAAAGCCTGAACATGAGTCAATAAGGCTAACTATAGCACACCTTTATCAATTCCTTTGCTCAAATTACCCACTTATGTTCTTTTCCCTTAGCTGAAATAACTCACTAATATGTCGATAACCCGAACCTCACAAGACGATAACCATGCACCCAATCATAGGCGGTGGGACTCTCCCACTTGGCTTGAAGCCACCATTACATAACTCTGGAGCCCACCAAGATTCTTTCGTCATTGATGATATCATCTTGCACAACCAACCTGCCAAATTCCTCGAAACCTTCCTGTTAACCATTCTATGAACACTCTGAATCACTAGCCGCGTTTACATATTCTACCTCTCACCGAATAGCCAGTAGAATTCTTTATAGGAGCTTCATCAACCACGCGGCAGCTGACCTGCTCATAGGAGATAACCTGCCTGGGAAAAATACATGCCGACATCTTCTAATGTCGCTGCACTGGGTACACTTACTGCAAACTCGGTAGCCTATCCAAAGTCATGTTGTACCCTTCTTCATATCAAGGAACTCCTCTCTGTTGCACCCAATTCCCGCCGTATGACAGCCAATATTTCAAATCAAGCCCGTAGACCCAGTCACTGACCAACGTGAGTCCCAATTCACTCTAAACTCCTCCCAAGGCGTGTAGTCATCCTACCACAGAACCCATGTGCTACTCTGACACTCTCCCACTTTGGTCAAACTCACTCCTTTAAGAAACTACTCAACTCCTGTCTCCCACACTTGGCCTTCCAGGAGTTTAATCACCACAAGACACTTCCCACATGTCCATCCCCATCCTTCGCTGCCCAGCCGTTGCCTTAAATCAAAATATATCTCTGTAGCACTTGAACCAATAGATCGTTACTCCGTCAACCCAAACCTGAACATTCATGGTCTGGTTTTCTTTCCCCCGCCGGAAATAAAACACTGAATCTCTAAATTAAGCATTGAGTAAACCTCCTTCCAAGTCAACCACTGCTCCGACACATAGACAAGCATCCTACCATTACATCAATACTGTGCGGTAACAACCCATGAGCATCATAGTAATCTGTGCATAGCCTCAAAGCTTTCAGAAATACAGCAACTGAGATAAATGACGGAATATCCTACCACACACCGACGATAATAGTCCAATCAACTATGCAGGGGGAAACATCCCGCACCACATCGGTAGTACCATTACAATTCCTCAAATTCCCGATTTATAATAAGCGCTACGCGTCGCATAAGATTGAGTAGGAAAGAAACAAAGGCATAAGCCTCAAAGGAATCAAACCGCACGATGAGGAATCAAGAAGGGAAGTGCTCCTAACAGTCCTGTAGCCTCTCGAAGATAAGTACAGACGTCTCCATACCGATCTGCAAGACTCTACTAGACTTGCTCATGACTCGTGAGACCCATGTGAACCTAGTGCTATAATACCATGTTTTCACAACCCAAAATCCTCTAAGGGTCGTGATGGCGTCGGACACCACTGTCAGGCAAGCCAACACCATTTAACTAGCAAAATTCTCGTTTTAATATTGTCAAAATCATTTCCGCCAAACATTAAACAATGAATAATAAACTTCACTGAATAAATAATGATGTCTTTACAAAATTTATTTACTGAATAATCCCGAAATCATCCCAAAACCCGGCGTCACAAGTGCATGAGCAATTACTAGGAAATCTAATAAAGTACAATAGTTGTCTGGAATACAAACTTGGATATAAAGTAAATATAATACACTGAAAGAGACTCTGATGGCTGCGGGTCGTCTCGAGTGATGCAGCTCACCTAAGTCTCTGTATCATCCATGCTGCTACGACCATTAGGCCACTAGAGGTACATATGCCTGTGCAACAAAAATGCACAGCAAGTGTAGCATGAGTACAAAAGTAACGTATCCGCAGTAAGTATTCCGCCTAACCTCGAAGAAGTAGTGACGAGAGGTCAACTTCGACACTTACTAATGGTCTAATAATATCATTACAATAAAGAAGTGAATAAGTACGAAACAATTATATGAAATAAGCATGTATACAACGCATAGTAACATCCCCTTCTTCTTTATTTTACTCAAGTTTTCAGCTAGCAAGTTCCCTCTGTAACTTGAGCACATATATAGATATGGTGGATTTCCTTAAAGAAGTTATCATAATTCAAAACAGGGAAAAATCCCCTAGGTTCACTGGCTTCTAGCCAAATGTCACGCACGATTCCATGAGAATAGTGTGTGTGTGTGTGTGTGTATATATATATATATATATATTGTGTATATATATATATATATATATATATATATATATATATATATATATATATATATATATATATATGCCGAGGCGTACGGCCTGATTCAATATAAAAATAAACGGTGCAATGCCGAGGGTTGAACGACGCGAACCATAGATGCATCTATTAACCTGCTGAGGCAAACGGCCCGCTCCCACGCTCGCGAAATGCACATGCGACGCGGCTACACATAGATTTCTTAAGTCATTATAATATTTCTCAATTCTTTCGAAAATAAGAAGTTTCATGGAAACCCTTAAAAATCATAAATTCCTCAATTCAAGTTCCTTTCAACACAATTATTATACAACCCTAATCTTGTTTCTTCTAGAGACAACAATAACATAAATTAACATCAATATCAACAAAGCATGATGTAAGCCTAAACTACCCAGACATAGACATAAGAGTAGCTACGCCGGACTCTCATCATCTCGTGCGTGCATAGCCCCCACAAATAGGAGCACATAATAATTTAGTTCACCTATGGGGTTAATTCCGTCTTACAAGGTTAGAAAGGAGACTTACCTCGCTCGAAGTTCCATAACCGGCTTCCGAGCCCTTCTAACAACTCGAATCGATGCACAACGCTTCAAAACTAACAATAATTATTCAAACCCATTAATATATGTTCAATTACTCATTATAATCCAATTTATAATAATTCCTAACCCCGATCAAAAAGTTGACAAAATTGCCCTCGGGCCCACGTGCCCGGATTTCGAAATTTTTCGAAGATAACGTTTAGCCATAACCTCACAAACTCAAATATATAATTTTCTATTTATTTCATGCCCAAAATCGTGGTCAAAACCCAAGAATACCAAATTTCTAGGTTTATCTCAAAATCCCAAATTTCCTTATCTAGACCCATATATAAACTTTGTATTTACTCAAAACTAGTAGAAATCACTTACCTCATGCTTGGTGATGAAAATGGCACTCCAAAGTTGCTCCAAAATCGGCTCCCATGGAAGAAATGAAGTGAAAATAAGCCAAAACTCCAATTTTAAAAGAACACTGCCCATGCGACCCTTCATCGCGAACGCGGTACATCCCTCGCGTTCGCGAAAGCCAGCTGCCCAGACCCATCGCGTTCGCGTTATCCTCTACGTGTTCGCGTAGGCCAAATGGCCTTGGGCCCAGCTCTCCTCTAACTTCTTCGCGTTCGCGTATCCTTGGCCGGTTCGTGAAGGCTTAACCAACTACTGCCTCGCGTTCGCGTCTACTACCTCGCATTCGCGAAGGCCAATTTCAGCGGCCCCATACACTTCTCTTCGCGAACGCGGGACTTCCTTTGCGTTTGCGATGAAGGAAACCAGACACCAGCGATCAGCAGTTCCAAAATAGCCCGAAATGCTCCAAAACACACCCGAGGCCCTCCGGGACCCCGTCTAATCACACCAACCAGTCCTATAACATAACACGGACCTGCTCGAGGCCTCAAATCATATCAAACAACGCCAAAATCACGAATCACAACTCAATTCAAGCTTTGTGAACTTTAAAACTTCAAACATCTACATTCGATGCCGAAACCAATCAAATCACGTCCGATTGACCTCAAATTTTCAACACAAGTCATATTTGACATTACGGACCTACTCCAACTTTCGAAATCGGATTCTGATCCCGATATCAAAAAGTCCACTTCCGGTCAAACTCCTCAAAAACATTCAAATTCCTATCTTTAGCCGAATGACTCCAAAATGACCCACGGACCTCCGAATTCACTTCCGATCGCTCTCCCAACACCAAAATCACCATATGGAGCTCTTCCCAAACTCGGAATCCGAATTGGACATCGATAGCATCAAAATGCACTTCAACCCAAATTTATGGAATTCTTCCAAAATGCAACCTTCCACAATAGGCGCCGAAACGCTCCCGGGTCATCCAAAACCCGATTCGGACATACGCCCAAGTCGAAAATTATCATACGAACCTGTTGGAACCTTCAAATCCCGATTCCGAGGTCGATTACTCAAAAATCCAATCTTAGTCAATTCTTCCAACTTCAAGCTTTTGATATGAGAATTTTCTTTCCAAATCCAATCCAAACTTCCCGAATTTCGATTCCGACCATACATACAAGTCATAATAACTGAAGAAGTTGCTCATGGCCTCAAACCATTGAACGACACGCTAGAGCTCAAAACGCCCGATCGGGTCGTTACATCGAATACACTCTATAACAAGTGAAAACATAACTATAGGAAATAATTAAGTAAATGGTAGCTATAGCAAGTTAATAGTCACTAAACAATAGTGGTTTCTGAAAATTTCTCTTTTTTCCCCTTCCTATACAATATTTGAAACTTATTTACCAAAATTGTCCTAATATTATATATTACCCGCCATAAACAAGGATTACTTACAACTTATATACAATCCATTATTAGTGCCTTAAATTAGGGAATTTAGTTACATCTTTTTCCTATTTTCTCTCTATTCCTCTTTTAATAAGACTCCTTCTAGTTGTATATTACCTATTCGAAGTCATAATAAACGGAATTTCAATTACAAACAAGGAAGAATATACGCTACAATATGACAAGCTTTGAACGCAATTGTCGCCAAAATTTATCCTTGTTTCCATCTCTATGATTGCTCTACTTAGCTTTCACCGAATAATTTCTTAATAACATTGTCAAACTACAGCACCAATCGCAGTTGAATTAAAAAGCATAATTGAGCAGATTCGAAGTTTTAGCAGATTTCACATTAAATTCAATCGCCTCCAAACTTCGGATTCAACTTTGTATTAGTATTTCCAACAAGAATCTATGCTACCTAGTTAATTTCTCACCCAATTCAAATCTGACATAAAACTCAATTTCTCCAAAGTGCGACGGTGGTGCTTTTAATGTGAAACTCGAAATTTCTCCACCCAAATCATTCAATTCTCATCAATATTCAAGTTTTTCTGTTCAAACAAATATGAATCAGTGCACATGAGTCGATTTGAAATTCATTCTATACTTTTCTTTCCTTCTGTAAATCCATTGAGAAACAAACAATGTATGGTACATAAACATATTAAAAATAAATTTCGTACAAATTTAATTTCATTTTGAATATCTACAACAATATAGATAGTCAAAAGTTGGCCAATTCTTGTATTGTCCACATTTAATATTTTAAACTTCTCAAGTCTTAGTATGTTTAGTTATTTGAGCTGTTGATATGATTTCTCCTTCCTTAATTAGCGGTTTCGTGCCTGAAAATGTAAAGATTCTGATCATCAGCATATTTTTTTTAATAGACCATTCCAAAAAGTTCACTTTTTCAAAAGTTTTTTCACTTTTTTCGAAATTAGTGTTTGGCCATAATATTTTTGATTTTCACTTGCTGTTATTCAAATTTTCACTTCGATCACTTATAAAAATTCAAAAATATCCCAAAACTGTATTTATGTCCAAACACAACTCTAATTTTAAAATACCATTTTTACTTTAACGAAAAATTTAATTTTTCCGGAATTTTAAAATTCTTATGCCCAAACGCCCACTTAGATTGGGACAACAAACATTGAAAGTGAGCCAATTAATCCAGTTATAAATCTTTTCCCCTTTTTCCCACAGTATACATACATTTAATTGTGTATTAAGCAAAGAAAGATGTATATTCTTTCTTGTGTTTTCTTGAAAGACAAGACGTGCCTAAATACTTGTTTAATTTTTGTGTTAGGTCACAAAGCAGAATCAAACAAATATATGTTCATTCACTTTCAAGGTAAATAAAATAATACTAGCATATAAGTGAAAAAGGGTGAAAGGATGAGTCATGAGTCGCTCTTAACCTTTGAATATCCAACAAATAGCAAGGGGAAATGAACATGAGTTCTTGTTGCATATTATATTAAAATAAATTAAAGAATTTTTTTGGGCAATTTACACGAGTTCTATTTTGCTTAAAACTAATTCTTTATTACCACCAACTATTTGTAGTGGAATGGATAAGATTTATTTATCCTAAACCGGATATCTTCGATGCGAGCCCTTGAAAATAAAGAAAATTCTAATATAGAGTACTGCTTTCTCCTTTATTGGCCTTACGTGCGAATACGAATTAGTCGGAACGCTAATACTGATAACGGATATCAAGTGAGAAACCAAGAAAAAATACTAATCTTCTAATCATGAAAGCTCACAATTTATTGTTTAAACACCGGTTTTGGTGATAATAGTTCTTAACTCTAATGAAGGGGAGCCTTGGCATAATTGGTAAAGTTGCTGCCAAGTGACCAGGAGGTCACGGGTTCAAGTCGTGAAAATAGCCTTTAGCAGGAATGCAGGGTAAGGCTACGTGCAATAGACCCTTGTGATCTGGCCCTTTCCCGGACACGCGAATATGAAGGGCTTAGTTCACTAGGCTGCGCTATTTATTTTTTTAGTTCTTAACTCTAGTGACATAAGGACTAAATCAAAATTTACAATGTTTCTCGGGCATGTGCAGTTTATAAAAAGATAATATCATATAATTTCTCAAAGAGAAAAGGTATATACTTTCTTTCTTCTTCTTTTTTCTGAAAAGAGATAAAAAGTTAGAAAATCTGTATTATCCTTAACAATTTTTCTTTTGCTATGTACATATGCTTATTTGGATTGTAACGACCCGATCGGTCGTTTTGAGCTCTAGCGCGCCGTTCAGCAGTTTGAGGCCATGAGCAGCTCCATTTCAGGTATTACGACTTGTACGCGTGGTCGGAATTGAATTTCGGGAAGTTCGGGGTTGATTCAGAAGGAGAATTCTCATTTCGAAAGCTTTAAGTTGAAAGAATCAACTAGGATTGGATTTTTGAGTAAACGACCTCGGAATTGGGATTCGAAGGCTCCAGCAGGTTCGTATGATGATTTCGGACTTTGGCGTATGCCCGGATCGGGTTTTATATGGTCCGGGAGAGTTTTGGCACCTATTATGGAAGTTACCATTTTGGAAGAAATTTCATAAGTTTGGGTTGAAGTGCATTTCAGTGTTATCGGCGTACGTTGGGAATCCGAGTCTGGGAGTAGCTCCGTATGGTGATTCTGGTGTTGGGAGCGCGATCGGAAGTGAATTCGGAGGTCCGTGGGTCATTTTGGAGTCATTTGGCTAAAGATAGAAATTTGAAGGTTTTTGAGAAGTTTGACCGAAAGTGGACTTTTTGATATCAGGGTCAGAATCTGATTCCAAAAGTTGGAGTAGGTCTGTGATGTCAAATATGACTTGTGTGCAAAATTTGGAGTCAATCGGACGTGATTTGATAGGTTTAAACATCGGAAGTAGAAGTTTGAAATTCTAAAGTTCATAAAGCTTGGATTGGAAGTCGATTCGTGGTTTTAGCATTATTTGATATGATTTGAGGCCTCGAGCAAGTCCGTAATGTGTTTTGGGACTGGTTGGTATGATTCCGGGTGGTTAACGGATCAAAAATAAAAATTTTGAAAGGCTGAAGTTGCTGGTTGCTGGTATAACCGCACCTGCGAGACTTGGGCCGCAGGTGCGGAGCCGCAGAAGCGACCAGAGGAGCCGCAGATGCGGTTTTTGGACCAGAAGTGAAGGGACCGCAGATGCGGTCATGCAGCCGCAGAAGCGGGACCGCACCTGCGGAGGTCGAGTCGCAGAAGCGGAAACCGCAGGAGCGGTAGAAAGGCCGCACCTGCGGAACCGCAGAAGCGGTCAATGGACCGCAGGTGCGGAAATGCTGGAGGCAGTAAGTTCTTTTATAATCAGGATTTGGCCATTTTCTCTCATATTTTCTTGGCTTGGGCGATTCTTGGAGGGTTTCAAGAGCGGATTTTCATCATCAACGATAAGGTAAGCTATCCCCACCTATCTTGAGTTAAATACATTGATTATGTACGGATTTGAGCTTGAAATTGGTAGAAACTTGGGGTTTGAGGGAAAACTTAGAAAATTGATATTCTTGGATTTTGACCACGATTTTGGATATGAAATTGAGAGTAAATTATATATTTGAGTTCGTGAGGTTATGGGTAAACTTTATCTTCGAAAAATTTCGGAATCCGGGCACGTGGGCCCGAGGGCATTTTTGTCAACTTTTTGATCGGGGTTAGGAATTGTTATAAATTGGATTGTAATGAGTAATTGAGCATATATTAACGGATTTGCATAATTATTGGCTAGCTTTGGAGCATTTAGCATCGATTCGAGTCTTCGGAAGGGCGTGGAATGCCGGTTATGGATCTTCGGAGCGAGGTGAGTCTCCTTTCTAACCTTGTAAGAGGGAATTGTCCCCATAGGTGAATTAATTGGATATGTGCTCCTATTTGCGGGGGCTACGTACGCACGAGGTGACGAGAGTCCATGCGTAGCTACTATTATGCTTTAGTCCGGGTAGTTTAGGGCCCAAAAGCATGCCTTCTTGTAATACTTGCAACCTTGTTGACAAACTTAAAATACATAAACCATATCGAAACGTGTAAATGGATTTCAACGAAAAAGGGCTAGATATCATTTTTTGACTTTTAAAAGAGCAACTTGCCTTTTCCTGAATATTTGCTCCTTGATGAATTATTGATTTGATTGTTTGAATGTGTTTATGTATTGTGGAACGGGCCGAACGCCTCGGTAGATTAAATAGATGCATCTATGGTTCGTGCCGCTCGACCCTCGGCAGTGCACATTTTACATTTATGTTGGATCGGGCCGTACGACCTCGACATGAGTTGCGCATCCTTGTATTGCTTGCCTTGAGATTTATTGATATTGCTATCTGCTCTCCCGACTTGAGATAATTGTTAATTAATGGAGTATGAATCCGGAGACTTTAAATAAAAAGGAACTTTCACCTTTTTAGTGACTCATTTGAATCTACTATTGTTCTTAATAAATCCGTGAGTCATCGCATAAATAATATTATTACTGGACCTTTAATAAGTGTCGAAGTTGCCATATCGTCTCTACTTCTTCGAGATTAGGCGGGATACTTACTGAGTACACGTTGTTTTCGTACCCATACTACACTTGCTGTGCATTTTTGTTGCACGGGTTTATGTGCGACTAGTGGCTTAGTGGCATAGTGGCATGGTTGACACGGAGACTTAGGTGAGCTGCACTTCTCGAGACGACCCGCAGCCAGCAGAGTCTCTTTCAGATTTCCATATTTACTTTCTGTCCTATTTGTATTCCGGGCAGTTGTCGTATTATATTGTTTCCTAGAGATAGCTCATGCACTTGTGACACCGGGTTCTGGGATGTCTATGGGTTTATTCAGAAATTTAAAATTGTTTAATATTTCATTAATCATTCAGCGGAACTTATCATGTATTGTTTAAACGTGTAAAAGAAGTAATTTTAGAAATATTTAAAACGAGAAGTTACTAGTTATTTGTTGTTGGCTTGCCTGACAATGGTGTCCGGCGCCATCACGACCCTTAGTGGATTTTGGGTTGTGACATGGATGGCAAACAATAAAATGGTCTCATACCTTTCCCTAAGTTTCTTCCTTTTTCCAAATAAAGAGCACAATTAATTTATTATTTTCAAATGGTATCTTTATATAAATAGTCGACATGAGCCAGCCCATAAAACGATTGGATTCAGAAGAAAGGCCCAAGTTATTAGGTGACCCAACCATACCTTAAAAATGGAGGATTCGCAGTCGTACTCTGTATTTGTGCCACCTTTTAACCTAGGGGTGGGCATCGGTCGGTTCGGTTCGGTTCGGTTATGAATATTATCGATTTTGCCTATCGGTCATCGGTTTACAAATATCATAGCCCTCGATAAGATATTGATTATCGGTTATTGGTTAATCGGTTATCGATCATTATCGGTTTTGTAACGACCTGGCCGGTCATTTTGAGAATTTTACCTTCGTTCGGCGGTGCACAGTCTTGAAAAGCTTCATAATATGAGTATCGACTTGCGTGCATGGTTGAATTCAGTTAATGGATGATTCAGAGTCAAATTGGAAGAAGGAATCTAGTTTTGGAAGCTTGAACAGTGAGAATTTGACCGGAACTGGACTTTTGAGTAAACGGTCCGGAATGAATTTTTGATGATTCCAACAGCTTCGTATGCTGATTTTGGGCTTAGGGGCGTGTCCGGATTGTATTTTGAAGGTCCATAGCTAATTTAGGCTTGAAATGCCGAAAGTTGAGTTTTTGAAGTTTTCCGGTTCGATAGTGAGATTTTGATCCGAGGGTCGGAATGGAATTTCGAAAGTTGGAGTAGTTCCGTAGTGTTTAATGTGACGTGTGTGCAAAATTTCAGGTCATTCGGACGAGGTTTGATAGACTTTTTGATCGAAAGCGTGTTTTTTTAGAGTTTTTGGAATTCTTAAGCTTGAATCCGATGAAAATAGGTGTTTTGATGTTGTTTTGAGCGTTCCGAAGGTTGGAACAAGTTTGAATGATGTTTTAGGATTGGTTGGAAGGTTTGGTTGAGGTCCCGGGGACCTCGGGTGTGTTTCGGATGCTCAAAGGGTTGTTTTGGAACTTGTTAGAATTGCAGAAAATCTGGTATCTGGTTTCCTTAATCGCATTCGCGGCCTTCCCTCCCCGTTCGCTAGTGTAATTTCGGAGGATGTTTAAATTGTCCTTCGCGATCGCACGATTTGGCTCGCAATCGCGTAAGCCTTCCCTTTTCCTCTTTCGCGTTCGCGTGCTTCATCTCGCGTTCGCATAGCCGAGTTCAGGAGCCATAAACTTTTCCTCTTCGCGATCGCACGTCATGTTACGCGATCGCGATGAACAAAACACCTGGGCAGATCTTTAAAACCCAAAATCAAGGGTTTGAACCATAATTCATATTTTGGACTTGGGAGCTCGGGAGATTGCGATTTTTGGAGAGATTTTCACCTGGCGATCTGGGTAAGTAATTCCTACTCGGTTTAGAATAATTTCCATGAACCTACACTTTAATCCATCCATTAATTTCGAAATTCTTGTGGAAATTGGCGGAAAAGCTCTTAGAGCAAGAAATTGAGTTTTGATTGGGGATTTGACATCGGATTGGGATAATTTTGATATGGTTAGACTCGTGAGGGTGTGAGGATTCTGAAAATATATATTTTACCCGATTCTGAGACGTGGGCCCGAGGGGCGTTTTGGTCATTTTACCTAATTTCACGTATTAGCTTAGAATTTCTTTGTGGAATCAGTTACTTGAAGTGTTATTTACATTATGCAATTTAATTGAATAGATTTTGGCCATTTGGAGTCGAATACTCGTGGCAAGAACGTGGTTTCGGGTTAATAATTGAGCCGATTCGAGGTAAGTATCTTGCCTAACCTTGTGTGGGGGACTTCCCCTTAGGAATTGAGTCTGCTATGTTGATTGTAGTTCGTGTACGCGAGGTGACGAGTGCGTGCTCGGACTTATTTGTGGAAAAATAGGCCTTTTAGGGTTCTTAGGTCCTTATATGCACTGTATATGAATGTTTATTTGATATGCTTGAGTTTTCCAGTTACTAGTTTCACCTCTACATGCTCCAATTGGAATTTATTTGCTCATAATTCATTCCTAACGCCTAATTGACTCTTATTTTGCTTAACTGAATATTTTTACCTCTTCTATTGTCATGATATCTTTCATAACTGCTCGTCTTTATTGAAAATCATTATTATCTCCCTTATAATTGTTTGGTGTTGATTGAGGTGATGATTATCTTCCCGCTGCTCATCCTTAATTGAAATCATTGTATAATCTTCGTAAATTGCTCAACCTTAAAAGAAGTTTAGATAATCTATATTTAGTTGATATTTCCTTATTTGGAATTATTTGATTCGTGTTTACTTCCTTGTTGTTAAATTACATATTGTGGGATCGTTGCTTCATATTATTTTCTCTCTTGTTGAGTTGTTCTTATCACGCTTAGTATTTCTCTATTGTGGTTATTCCTTGTGAGCTAGTTTTACCGTCTCCTTGTGATCGAAAGTTCTTGAGTTGAATTACGCGTCATGTTCTTGTGTATGTTGTTATTGTTGTTGTTGTACTTGTTGTGGTGGTGCACGAGGTTTCTGTCGTGCGGTTGTTGATATTGTGATGCACGAGGTTTCTGCAGTGCGGCTACTATTATGGGGTTGCACGAGGTTTCTGTCGTGCTATTGCTACTATTGATATATTGCACATGCGGCGTGATAAGGCGGGATATGTATATATATGCTTATATGTGGGTTGCGCATGTGGCGAGATAAGGTGGGAACATTATGATGCACGCGTGGCAAAACAAGGCGGGCACTTAGTATGTTATTATTTGCACACGTGGCGAGACAAGGTGCGCTATGTCAGGGATTGATTGTGATGATTTCTGATGGCCCGGGGGCATTCTTATTGTTTAATATTGTGTTGTGGTACGCTTACCTGTATGAGCTTTATCTCGTGGAAATTTTGAGGAAACATCTTACGTGCTGTCCGTTCTTTTCCTTACGCTTATTAGCTGGTAGGAACTATGTTAAAGCACTTGCACAAGCATACACGTAGTTGAACACTCTTATTAGATGTGAAGTCCTCCTGATTTTGCTGAGTATAGATGTACACCCTCGTTTACTTGTTATATATGTGAGAGTGGCTCTAGTTAGCAAGTGAGTTGTCGGAATGACCATGAGGTTGATGGGAGCACAGGATGCCAAGTGTTAGATTTCAGGTACTGGGGCTCGTGAGCTGTAAATTGTCCGAGATTTGGTACTTCATGGAAATTGTTGGATAAGACCTGATGTGAACACTGTCGTAGGACTCGAGTTATTGCTTACATTTACTGTATTGTGAATTTAGGATTCGGGTTTGTGTTTTTATTCGCTCTTCTATGTCATTATTTTGGTATTTCCGCTGTTACTTGTTGTTTTTCTTCCCTTATTGTGATTGTAGTATTGTTAACCATCTCGTGTAGTCTTTATGTATATACATCATGTTCCATTGTTCCTATATTTGTACAGTTTATTGGACCGGTAGGTGTCTTGACTGTTCCTCGTCACTACCCCACCGAGGTTAGTCTTGATACTTACTGGACACTGCTGTGGTGTGCTCATGCTACTCTTCTGCACATTTTTGTTGTGCAGATCCAGGTACTTCCACTCCGTCTTATCATCCTTGAGGCGAGGTGCTTCTGTAGAGACTTCGAGGTATTTCTGCCGCATCCGCAGACCGAGGAGTCCCTTTATATCTTTCTGTAATAAGTATAGCCCTTCAGAAATTTTCCTTTGTTTAGACATTTCCGGAGTTAGAGCTTCTTATGTATCTCTTAGCTTGTGATTCATGAGATTTCGGGTTCTGGGAATTGTTGTTAGCTTCGAGAGTTGTTATTGTATGTGCCGAGCGGCAGCTTAAACACTGGTTCATTTTACTATTTCGGTTTTTAATTAGTTCTTCCGCAGTCATTGTTTATATTCCGCATTGTTAGGCTTACCTAGTCGTAGAGACTAGGTGCCGTCACGATGGTTCACGGAGGGCGAACCGGGGTCGTGACAAGTTGGTGTCAGAGCTCTAGGTTCATATGAGTCATGAATCACAAGCCGGTTTATTAGAGTCTCGCATATCGGTACGGAGACATCTGTACTTATCTGCGAAAGGCTATGTAACTGTTAGGAAAAATTCCACTTCATTTGATTTTGTTGTCGTGCGAGATTTTGATGTCACATTTCTAAACTTCAGCCTTCTATTCTCTCACAGATGGTGAGAACACGTGCTACCCGAGATGATCCGGCACCCGCGCCCCCTACTGCAGCCGTCAGAGGTCAGGGCCGGGGTAGAGGCCGAGGACGCGCACGTAGTGCAGCCAGAGCACCCGCACGAGATGCCACCGAGGTACCACCAGCAGTTCCAGCCGGAGTCCTGGCACCTGATACGCCTACTGGTACTACTACTCCAGCTCTTCAGGAGACTCTTGCGCAGTTCTTGAGCATGTACACCACTTTGGCTCAGGCAGGGTTGCTTCCCCTTGCTGCAGCCACATCTTAGGCCGAGGGAGGAGCACAGACTCCCGCCGCCCGCACTCCTGAGCAGCGAGTGTAGGTTGATCAGGTCCCAGAGATTATTCCTGTACAGCCTGTAGTCCCAGGTCAGCCCGAGGACAGGGCAGCGACTTCAGAGGATGAGCAGCGGAGACTTGAGAGGTTCAAGAAGTATGATCCGCCTGTGTTCCGTGGATTAGCATCAGATGATGCCTTGGGATTTTTGGAGGAGTGTCACCATATCCTCCACACTATGGGTATATCCGGATCGAGTGGGGTTTCTTTTACTGCCTTACAGCTTCGAGGAGCTGCCTATGAGTGGTGGCGCACCTATGAGTTAGACAGTCCGGATGAGGCAGCTTCACTGACTTAGACTCAGTTTTCAGATATGTTCCTGAGAGAGTTTGTTCCTCAGAGCCTCAGGGATGCATGGCGCGCAGAGTTTGAGCATTTGCACCAAGGTACTATGACAGTCTCGGAGTATGCTGTCCGTTACACCAGCTTGGCTAGACATGCCCCAGCCTTGGTTTCTACTGTTCGCGAGAGGGTTCGCCGATTTATTGAGGGGCTTATTCCCAGCATCAGGTCTATCATGGCTCGTGAGTTGGAGATAGATATTTCTTATCAGCAGGTGGTGAACATTGCTAGGAGGATAGAGGGTATGCATGCTAGGGAGAGAGAGGACAGGCGGGGCCATGAGAGAGAAGGCAGACGAGATCAGGAGAGAGAGTTTGAGGAGGTGAGGAGGCCTCGTAGACCGGGGAGATCTGCTGGTCCTTATTTTGGAGGCAGGGTGCGACATGGTAGAGGTTTTGTGGGTCAGCCAGTTCAGTTCGCGCTTCAGGCTTTGCATAGTGACTCAGGTTTTCATGGGTCTCGGGGTACCCGTACTGCACAGTTCCCACAGCCTCGTCAGCAGAGAGGTTGTTTCGAGTGTGGAGATACTAGCCATATGGTAAGAGATTGTCCCAAACTTCGGGCCAATGTGCCACAGCGAGGTATTCAGGCGAGTAGAGGGCGCCCAAGAGGGGGAGGCCCGGCTCGTTGATGTGTTTCATGTGGTAGGCTTAAGGCCGCTACGCCAGCTAAATTCGATTCAGGTATGATTTCAGTTTGGTATAGAGGAGCACCATCCGTACTTCATTACAGTTCTGCTTATCGGGGTGAGTTCCCTTATTTGTTACTCCATTTATGGGTGTGTTTCATGATTAGCACTCTGTTTATGTGATTACCCTGTTGGGAGGTTCTATGAGTGAAAGCCGTGTCTATCGTCTGTTTCTAGCCATTGTCGACAGTTATGAGACTAGTAGTAAATCCCCGTTGTCCGTTTCGGTAGGTTTGATGTGATTTAGAAGCACTTTTGGGTACGAGCTGTGATTTTTAACCGTACTTGTGATTTAGAGTGGAGGGCGGGACCCTTGTGATTTCACGTGTTTTGATATGTTGAGACCGGTCTGTGTACCGCGGTGGGAGTTATCAGTATGAGATCCTTGTGATTCTTTTATATGCTTTAATTCTTTCTTGTTAGATTATTTTGTAGATTAGTATTGATAGAAAATTTGTGCTTGTCTGGCTTGTTTGATAGTTCCCTTATGTATTTCCCTTCCCATATTCAGTCATTTTCGTTCTGTGCTTCTTGAATTTTAGCTTGTGGGGTATGTGCCCGTTGGTATTAGCTGAGATTTGGTGATTCGGGTGTTTAGTTATGTAGCTTTCGTGGTTATTGTATCATCGCCAGTGTTGTGGAGGTTTGAAACAGGTTCCTATTGAATATGAGGCTTATAGACGGTGCTAAATTTGATTTCGGGCGAATATTCTGATCAGGAATATTACTGTGGACATATATATGATGTGTCGTGTTGTAAGGTTGTACTATATGAGCATTGGTATGAATTGATGCAGCTGGTTGAGACTGATACCAGGTATGGATTTAGAATCGGGTCTTTCGGAAATGGATGGAAGGTGAGAATTCTGGTTCTAAGGCTTATTGGCATTGCTAGAAAGGCTAAATTTCAATTGAGATGGTGTCTTCAAGCTTATGTGGATTTCGAAGTTTGAACGGTGAGAATTTGACCGGAACTGGACTTTTGAGTAAACGGTCCGAAATGAATTTTTGATGATTCCAATAGCTTCGCATGGTGATTTTGGGCTTAGGAGCGTGTCCTGATTGTATTTTGGAGGTCCGTAGCTAATTTAGGCTAGAAATGCCGAAAGTTGAGCTTTTGAAGTTTTCCGGTTCGACAGTGAGATTTTGATCCGAGGGTGGGAATGGAATTCCGAAAGTTGGAGTAGCTCCATAGTGTTTAATGTGACGTGTGTGCAAAATTTCAGGTCATTCGGACGAGGTTTGTTAGACTTTTTGATCGAAATCGTGTTTTTTTAGAGTTTTTGGAATTCTTAAGCTTGAATCCGATGAAAATAGGTGTTTTGATGTTGTTTTGAGCGTACCGAAGGTTGGAACAAGTTTGAATGATGTTTTAGGATTGGTTGGCAGGTTTGGTTGAGGTCCCGGGGGCCTCGGGTGTGTTTCGGATGCTCAACGGGTTATTTTGGAACTTGTTAGAATTGCAGAAAATCAGGTATCTGGTTTCCTTAATCGCGTTCGCGGCCTTCCCTCCGCGTTCGCGTAGTGTAATTTCGGAGGATGTTTAAATTGTCCTTCGCGATCGCACGATTTGAATCGCGATCGCGTAAGCCTGCCCTTTTCCTCTTCCGCGTTCGCGTGCTTCATCTCGCGTTCGCATAGCCCAGTTCAGGAGCCATAAATTTTTCCTCTTCACGATCGCACGTCATGTTATGCGATCGTGATGAACAAAACACCTGGGCTGATCTTTAAAACCCAAAATCGAGGGTTTGAACCATAATTCATATTTTGGACTTGGGAGCTCGGGAGATTGCGATTTTTGGAGAGATTTTCACCTGGGCGATCTGGGTAAGTAATTCCCACTCGGTTTAGACTAATTTCCATGAATCTACACTTAAATCCATCCATTAATTTCGAAATTCTTGTGGAAATTGGGGGAAAAGTTCTTAGACCAAGAAATTGAGTTTTGATTTGGGATTTGACATCGGATTGGGAAAATTTTGATATGGTTAGACTCGTGAGGGTGTGAGGATTCTGAAAATATATATTTTACCCGATTCCGAACGTGGGCCCGAGGGGCGTTTTGGTCATTTTACCTAATTTCACGTATTAGCTTAGAATTTCTTTGTGGAATCAGTTACTTGAAGTGTTATTTACATTAAGCAATTTAATTGAATAGATTTGGGCCATTTGGAGTCGAATACTCGTGGCAAGAACGTGGTTTCGGGTTGATAATTGAGCCGATTCGAGGTAATTATCTTGCCTAACCTTGTGTGGGGGACTTCCCCTTAGGAATTGAGTCTGCTATGTTGATTGTAGTTCGTGTACGCGAGGTGACGAGTGCGTGCTCGGACTTATTTGTGGAAAAATAGGCCTTTTAGGGTTCTTAGGTCCTTATATGCACTGTGTATGAATGAGTACTTGATATGCTTGAGTTTTTCAGTTACTAGTTTCACCTCTACATGCTCTAATTGGAGTTTATTTGCTCATAATTCATTCCTAATGCCTAATTGACTCTTATTTTGCTTAACTGAATATTTTTACCTCTTCTATTGTCATGCTATCTTTCATAACTGCTCGTCTTTATTGGAAATCATTATTATTTCCCCTGTAATTGTTTGGTGTTGATTGAGGTGATGATTATCTTCCCGCTGCTCATCCTTAATTAAAATCATTGTATAATCATCGTAAATTGTCAACCTTAAAAGAAGTTTAGATAATCTATATTTAGTTGACATTTCCTTATTTGGAATTATTTGATTCGTGTTAGCTTCCTTGTTGTTAATTTACATATTGTGGGATCGTTTCTTCATATTATTTTCTCTCTTGTTGAGCTGTTCTTATCACGCTTAGTATTTCTCTATTGTGGTTATTCCTTGTGAGCTAGTTTTACCGTCTCCTTGTGATCGAAAGTTCTTGAGTTGAATTACTCGTCGTGTTCTTGTGTATGTTGTCAGTGTTGTTGTTGGTACTTGTTGTGGTGGTGCACGAGGTTTCTGCCGTGCGGTTATTGATATTGTGATCCACGAGGTTTCTGCCGTGCGGCTGTTATTATGGGGTTGCACGTGGTTTCTGCCGTGCTATTGCTACTATTGATATATTGCACATGCAGCGTGATAAGGCGGGATATGTATATATATGCTTATATGTGGGTTGCGCATGTGGCGAGACAAGGTGGGAACATTATGATGCACGTATGGGGAAACAAGGCGGGCACTTAGTATGTTATTATTTGCACACGTGGCGAGACAATGTGGGCTATGTTAAGGAGTGATTGTGATGATTTGTGATGGCCTGGGGGCATTCTTATTATTTAATATTGTGTTGTGGTACGCTTACCTGTATGAGATTTATCTCGTGAAAATTTTGAGGAAACATCTTACGTGTTGTCCGTTCTTTTCCTTACGCTTATTAGCTGGTAGGAACTATGTTAAAGCACTTGCACAAGCATACACGTAGTTGAACACTCTTGTTAGATGTGAAGTCCTCCTTATTTTGCTGAGAATAGATGTACACCCTCGTTTACTTGTTATATATGTGAGAGTGACTCTAGTTAGCAAGTGAGTTGTCGGCATGACCATGAGGTTGATGGGGGCACAGGATGCCAAGTGTTAGATTTCAGGTACTGGGGCTCGTGAGCTGTAAATTGTTCGAGATTTGGTACTTCATGAAAATTGTTGGATAAGACCTGATGTGAACACTGTCGTAGGACCTGAGTTATATCTTACATTTACTGTATTGTGAATTTAGGATTCGGGTTTGTGTTTTCATTCGCTCTTGTATGTCATTATTTTGGTATTTCCGCTGTAACTTGCTGTTTTTCTTCCCTTATTGTGATTGTAGTATTGTTAACCATCTCGTGTAGTCTTTATATATATACATCATGTTCCGTTGTTCCTATATTTGTAGAGTTTATTGTACCGGTAGGTGTCTTGATTGTTCCTCGTCACTACCCCCCGAGGTTAGTCTGGATACTTACTGGACACTGCTGTGGTGTGCTCATGCTACTCTTCTACACATTTTTGTTGTGCAGATCCAGGAACTTCCACCCCGTCTTATCATCCTTGAGGCGAGGCGCTTCTGTAGAGACTTCGAGGTATATCTGCCGCGTCCGCAGACCGAGGAGTCCCTTTCTATCTTTCTGTAATAAGTATAGCCCTTCAGAAATTTTCCTTTATTTAGACATTTCCGGAGTTAGAGTTTCTTATGTATCTCTTAGCTTGTGATTCATGAGATTCCGGGTTTTGGGAATTGTTGTTAGCTTCGAGAGTTGTTATTGTATGTACCGAGCGACACCTTAAACACTGTTTCATTTTACTATTTCGATTTTTAATTAGTTTTTCCGCAATTATTGTTTATATTCCGCATTGTTAGGCTTACCTATTCGTAGAGACTAGGTGCCGTCACGATGGTTCACGGAGGGCGAACCGTGGTCGTGACAGGTTTACCCGATAAGATAAAACAACTAAAATAGTTTCGCAATGAATAAAACAGTTTCGGTATAAAACTGTTTTGCTAAAACAGGGTTATAAGATTTTAAGAAATGTTTTGCTAAAACTCTTTTTAGAACTGTTCTATTTCACAAGAATTTAAATTTACTGCGACATCCAATAAAATAAACACTAACCAAAGTTTTTATCTTTCATTCTTCAACCGAAAAAATATAAACAAAAATTCCAATATCAGTCAGTGACAAAAAAAAAGGATAACTTTGTAATAGCTCAACAATTAAAGCACACGACAAATCTCACTTCAGCTTTCAAACAAACTAAGAAAAATCCAGAGCCAGAATGCTTTCAAACAAACTAAGTGTGATGACACAAACGGTCATCACTTGTTTTAAATTAGATTCTATAAGACTCTGAGGCCTTGAAAACCTCATTTAGAGTCACCCCGATTTGCGAGCGCAGTCCGGGCGCGTAGCCGGAAAGCTTAAATGAGAAACTATGTGAAAAATGATAAGTTTTGACTATAAAATAAATTAATTTGACTTTGGTCAACGTTTTGGGTAAACGGACCCGGACCCGTAATTTGACGATCCCGGAGGGTCCGTAGGAAAATATGGGACTTGGGCGTATGCCCGGAATCGAATTCCGAGGTCCCAAGCCCGAGAAATGAATTTTTGAAAGAAATTGTTTTCTGAAATTGTTTATAAGGTTTTGAAATGAAATTTGATTAGAACATGATGGTATCGTGCCCGTATTTTGGTTCGGGCGCCCGGTACAGGTCTTATATATTATTTAAGATGTTCCTGTGAAATTTGATGAAAAACGGATATCATTTGACGTGATTCGGACCTTCAATGCAAATTTGATGTTTAAAGAAGTTTTGAGAAATTTCATTGATCTTGAGGTTTAATTCGGTGTTCATGATTTTATTTTGGTGATTTGAGTACACGAATAAGTCCGTAGGATATTTTTGAGGTTGTGTGTATATTTGGTTTGGAGCCCTGAGGGCTCGGGTGAGTTTTGGATAGGTCACGGTGTGAAATTTTGGACTTAAGGAATTGCAGGCCTGCAGACTTCGCTTTCCCAAACTTTCTTCGCAATTCCCAGGTTCGCATTTCCCAAATATTTTTCGCAATTACCAGGCTTGTTCGCATTTCCCAAACTTTCTTCGCCATTCCCAGGTTCGCATTTCCCAAACATTTTTCGCAATTACCAGGCTTGTTCGCGTTTCCCAAACTTTCTTCGCAATTCCCAGGTTCGCATTTCCCAAATATTTTTCGCAATTCCCAGGCTTATTCGCATTTCCCAAACTTTTTTCGCAATTACCGGTTCGCATTTCCCAAACTTTTTTTCGCAATTCCCAAGCCAGCAGAGGTTGGTTCGCAATTGCGAACCCCTGTTCCCAATTCCCACATCTGAGACCTGCAATTTTATACTTAGCCGATTTTAAACCCCATTTTTCATATTCTCTCAAACACAAACACACATAGGCAAGAATTCCTTCTTCTCCAAATCAATTGTAAGTCGTTTTTAACCAACTTTCTTCAATTCTTATCATCTATTAACATGATTTCAACTTAAAATCAAAGACTTTCATGGGGGAAATTGGGTGTTTTGGGTAGAACCTAGGATTTTTAAAAATTGGGGATTTGGACCTCGATTTGAGGTCCGATTTCAAAACAAATTATATATTTGGGTTCGTGGGGGAATGGGTAATCGGGTTTTGGTTCGAACCTCGGGTTTTGACCACGTGGGCCCGGGGGCGATTTTTGACTTTTTGGATAAAACTTTGGAAAACTCATTTTCATGCATTGGGGTTGATTCATTTAGCACTTATTGATGTAATTAAGTATTCGTGATTAGATACGAGCGAATTGGCGGTGGAATCAAGGGGGTAAAGCTATAGTTGAGACTTGAGTTGTGTTCAAGGCATCAAGGTAAGTGTTTGGTCTAACCTTAGCTTGAGGGATTAGGAGTTGAGTCCTATTTGCTATGTGATAATTGTTGAGTACGACGTATAGGCATGGTGACGAGTATCTATACGTTGGTGTCAAGTATGACCGTGAGTCTTATATTGTGATTTTCATGATTTTGTTGTATTATTCATGCCTTGGTGAAGATTTCTAATTGTTGTATAAAGTTTGTGGAAATAATTGTGACCTATGAACATTGAGGAGCGTTGGCTCGAGTTGTATAACGAATTGTGAAAGTATAAGTGATAATTGAACCTCTAGAGCATTGGCTCGAGTTGCGAAGTGAATTATGAAGTAAAAGTGAGAAAGAGAAGAGATCATTATGTTGTCACCCTTGTCGGGCTATTGTTGATGTATTTGTTATCTCCCTTGTCTGGTTGTTGATGCTATTGATGTTGTTCCCTTGCCGGGATTTAATTGTTGACTTGTTGCTCCCTTGCTGGGATTCTTATTGCAAATTTCCTATTTCCTTACCCTAATTGCCTTGTGCTTGTTGTTTGGGTGAGGAAGAGAGTTAAATCACGAAGGGTGATGCCGTGCGTTGTTTGTTTTGTGAGGAAAGAGTGTAAAGCACGAAGGGTGATGTCGTGCCGCACGATGTACCATTCCGTGCCTATTATATTGATTTCATGGTGAGGATGAGAGTAAAAGCACGAAGGGTGATGCCATGCAATTTATATTGATTCTTATGGTGAGGATGAGAGTAAAAGCACGAAGGGTGATGCCGTGCACTTGTCTTTGATTTTCCTGATTCTTGCTGATAATTGAGTTATGTTGTCCTTTACTTTTATTTACTGATTTTCTGTTGTTACTTGCTCTTATTTCGATGTTATAGATTCCCTTACCCTATTTGCCTTGTGATTGTTGTTTGGGTGAGGAAGAGCGTAAAGCACGAAGGGTGATGCCGTGCATTGTTTTGGTAAGAGAGTGTTAAAGCACGAAGGGTGATGCCGTGTATTGTTTTGGTGAGAGAGGGTAAAAGCACGAAGGGTGATGCCGTGCACTTATTGCCATTTGTTATGATTTCTTGTTGTTATCGATTCAAGTGCATTAATTGTCTTATTCCACTATTACTGTGATTCTTTATGTTGGCATTTTCCTTTATTGTGTTACTTGTTATTATTGGCTCGAGGTATCCTTGTGCAACATTATGCCTTGAACTTATGCTACAATTGCTACATGTTTATGTGACTTAATTGCTACTTGACATTTAGCATACTAAATATTAAATTGCCTAATTGCTCCTTAAAGTCCATAATTAATTGCTACTTGTCATTACTTGTGTTCCTCAGTGATTCATAATTATTGTGTACTTGTTTTCTTATGAATTCGTATTAATTGTTGCGTTTGTTGGAGTAAATTTTATTTGGAAGAACTGTTGATTTAATGAAATGGGAGTGGGTGGTACGCCTACCACGAGATTTAGTGAAATGGGAGCGGGTGGTACGCCTACCACGAGATATAATGAAATGGGATCGGGTTGCACGCCTGCAACGAGTTGTGAACCGAGAGTGAAACCTGCCTTTGTTTTCCTTATCCTTGTTAGAAGTTGAATTTTGGTTTCCTGATAATTCTCTTGAGATTCTGTTTCAACTGTTATCTCCCCGCAACATGTTTCCCCCTCCCATCCTTACTTGTTTATTCCTGCTTTACTTTCCGTTGTACATTATATAACTGCACAGGTTTATTTGGTAGTCTGGTCCTAGCCTCGTCACTACTTCGCCAAGGTTAGGCTAGGCACTTACCAGCACATGGGGTCGGTTGTGCTGATACTACACTCTGTGCTCTTTTGCACAGATCCGGGCCCCGGACAGCAGCAGTAGCTCGGGAGCCAGCCTTCAGTCCACCGAGACTCCTAGGTAGCCTTGCACGCGTCCGCAGGCCCGGCATATCCTCTATCATATATTTCATTCTGTTATCTCATGTTTTCGAGACAAATAGTGTTATATTTCTTTCAAACGATTGTATTTAGTACTCTTAGTAGTCCGTGGATGATGTGACACCTGTTCTTGGGTAGAGTCACATGTTGAATTCCGCATTATTGTTCAGCTTATTTAATTTAAGTCTTCCGCTTTAATTTCATATTCCGGTGTCATTTAAATATTTAACGCTTGTTGTTATGAGTTATAAAAGGTTTTAAAATAAAGTAGGTAGGAGTTTATGATTTGTGGCTTGCCTAGCTTCTACGAGTAGGCGCCATCACGACCCCCGAGGATGGGGAAATCCGGGTCGTGACAAGTTGGTATCAGAGCTCTAGGTTACACAGGTCTCACAATTCACGGACAAGCTCAGTAGAGTCTGAGGGATCGGTACGGAGACGTCTGTATTTATCCCCAAAGGCTACGGAGTTAGGAAAACTTCACACTTGTTCTTTCCTGTCGTGCGATTTTGTTTCTCAAATGCTAAATTGAAACCTCTACTCTTTTCCCTTCGCGAATGGCGAGGTCATGTACCGCTTCTTCAGCTGAGCAGCAGCACAGACCAGTGATAGATCAGCTACGTCTTCGGAGGCTTTGTGGAGGTTGGATAAGTTTCACCAAGCTCTTCACTACTACATTCAGCAGTGCATCTACTGAGGATCCCCGGGATTATCTAGACAGCTGTCATGAGGTTCTCAGGAACATGGGGATCGTGGAGACCAATGGGGTCGATTTTGCTACCTTTCGCTTGTCTGGATCCACCAAAACCTGTTGGAGAGATTATTGATTGGCTATACCAGTTAGGTCACCAGCTTTGACTTGAGAACAGTTCACGCAGCTATTTCTGGAGAAGTTTCTCCCCATCACTCAAAAAGAGGTCTATCGGAGGCAGTTTGAGCGTCCCCAGCAGGGTTCCATGACTGTTACTCAGTACGAGATTAGATTCATCGACTTGGCTCGTCATGCTCTTATCATACTTCCCACCGTGAGAGAGAGTGAGGAGGTTCATTGAGGGACTCATCCAGCCCGCTCAGTTAGCTAGAGGTGGAGGTAGAGGTATTAGAGGTGGAGGTGGAGATGCTAGAGGTGGAGGTAAAGGTATTAGAGGTGGAAGTGCAGGTATTGTTCTGGTTTGTGGTAGAGAAGCTTCGGTTTTATTTTGCGCCGTGTCTGGTCATGCCTAGTGATTCTTTGAGTGCCCTTGTTTATGTTTCTACGCCGGTGGGTGATTCTATTGTGGTGGATCGCATCCATTGTTCATGTATAGTGGTTATTGGAGGTTTTGAGACTCGTGTAGATTTGCTTCTTCTGGACATGGATGATTTCGGTGTTATATTGCTGATGGACGGGTTATCACCTTACCACGCTATCTTGGACTGTCACGCCAAGACTGCGACCTTAGTTTTACCGGGTATGCCTCGTTTAGAGTGGAGAGGGACTCCTGGTCATTCTACCCATAGTGTTATCTCTTACGTGAAGGCTCGACGTATGGTCGAGAAGGGGTGTTTGGCCTATTTGGCATATGTTCGTGATTCTAGTGCTGAGGTTCCTTCCATAAATTCTGTGCCCGTTGTTCGTGAGTTTCCTGAGGTTTTCCCTTCAGACCTGCCGGGTATGCCACCCGACAGGGATATTGACTTCTGCATTGATTTGGCTCCGGGCACTCAGCCCATTTCTATCCCTCCGTATCGTATGGCCCCGCCTGAGTTGAAAGAGTTAAAGAAGCAGTTGCAAGACTTGCTTGAGAAGGGTTTCATTAGACCCAGTGTTTCGCCTTGGGGTGCGCCGGTGTTATTTGTTATGAAGAAGGAAGGGTCAATGAGAATGTGTATTGATTACCGGCAATTGAACAAGGTTACAATCAAGAATAAGTATCCGCTGCCGAGGATTGATGATTTGTTCGATCAGCTTCAGGGTGCCAAGGTATTTTCCAAGATTGACTTGAGATCTGGCTACCATCAGTTGAGGATTAGGGCATCCGATGTCCCTAAGACAGCTTTCCGCACTCGGTACGGGCATTATGAGTTCTTGGTGATGTCATTCGGATTGACAAATGCCCCAGCAGCTCTTATGGATTTGATGAACCGAGTGTTCAGGCCTTATTTGGATTTGTTCGTGAAAGTCTTCATGATGATATTTTAATATATTCCCGCAGCCGAGAGGAGCACGAGCAGCATCTTAGAGTGGTTCTTCAGACTTTGAGGGACAGTCAGTTGTACGCCAAGTTTTCGAAGTGTGAGTTCTGGTTGAGTTCAGTTGCATTCCTGGGTCATGTTGTGTCAGCAGAGGGTATCCAGGTTGACCCAGAAGGGTGCCCAGTTCAGATGGTTGGACGAGTGTGAGGCGAGCTTTTAGAAGCTCAAGACAACTCTGACTACGGCACCAGTGTTGGTTTTGCCCACAGGTTCAGGGCCTTATATAGTTTATTGTGGTGCATCTCGTATTGGACTTGGTGCAGTGTTGATGCAGGATGGCAAGGCTATTGCCTATGCTTCGCGACAGTTGAAGATTCATGAGAAGAACTATCCGGTTCATGATTTGGAGTTGGCAGCCATGGTTCACGCATTGAAGATCTGGAGGCATTATCTGTGTGGCGTGGCATATGAGGTGTTCACGGATCACAAGAGTCTTCAGTATTTGTTCAAGCAAAAGGAGTTGAATTTGAGGAAGAGGGGGTGGTTGGAGTTGTTGAAGGATTATGATATCACCATTTTAAATCACCCGAGAAATCCAATGTGGTGGCCAATGCTTTGAGTAGGAAGTCAGCGCATTTCATTCCTGTGGCAGTCTCCTATTCATCCGAGAGGTTAGCTGAGATCTACATTCGGGAGATTGTTCGTCTTCATGGTGTGCCCGTATCTATCATTTCGGACCGGGGTACGCAGTTTACCTCGCGCTTCTGGAGAGCAGTTCAGCGAGAGTTGGGCAGGCGAGTTGGGTTGAGCACAGCATTTCATCCCCAGATGGACGGACAGTCCGAGCGGGCTATTCAGATTTTGGAGGATATGCTCCGAGCTTGTGTCATCGACTTTGAAGGTTCGTGGGATCAGTTTTTGCCCTTAGCATAGTTTGCCTACAACAACAGTTACCAGTCGAGCATTCAGATGGCTCCTTATGAGGCTTTATATGGTCGGCGGTGTCGATATCCGGTCAATGGTTTGAGCCGGGAGAGGCTCGGTTGTTGGGTACAGATCTGGTTCAGGAGGCCTTGGACAAGGTCAGGATCATTCAGGATAGGCTTCGTACAGCTCAGTCCAGGCAAAAGAGTTATGCAGACCGCAAGGTTCGAGATGTGGCTTTTATGGTTGGTGAGCAGGTATTGCTCCGAGTGTCGCCTATGAAGGGCGTGATGAGATTTGGGAAGGAGGGCAAGCTTAGCCCTAGGTTCATTGGTCCGTTTGAGATTCTTGATCGAGTGGGAGAGGTGGCTTATAGACTTGCTTTGCCGCCGAGCTTATCAGCCGTGCATCTAGTGTTTCATGTGTCCATGCTTCGGAGGTATCACGGCGATCCAGCCCACGTGTTAGATTTCAGCACTGTCCAGTTGAACAGGTAATAGTAATGCTGTGTAAATAATAGAGAAAATAATAAGAGCAAGATTTATAAGAAACTGAAATACTTTGATAAATTCCATAATTGTTTGAATATCGGAGCTCTTTTCGAAATTTTAAAGATAATACTGAAGGGAAATAAATTAGCAAAAAAGTACAAGATAATGCATAGTGCTTTGTTCAGCCTTGCTACCCCGAAGCTTTCCGGGCCTTGGTGGTCCTGATGGACCAATTGTTGAGGCGCGCTCCTCGGCTCACAGCTTGTATGGAAGGGCCTTCCTCCCCTTCCTCCTCGAGAATGACATGACAGTCCATATTGTCATCTTCCAAGAATAGGTTCTTCATTGCTGCCAATGTTTCATCTTCCTCTGACCCATATATGATGTCTGATGGCTGGAAAGTTTGCTCCAGGCGGGGTATTGGGTGCTCCAGCGGGTAGTAAGGGCCGCGCCATGGTGGCGACCATTTCTTGAATTCTTGCCAAGTATATTCATACCCTAACCCGAAAGTGGTGCCATGTTTCTTCAGTTTGATAGGCTTGGTGATTCCTTGGAGGTTCTTGCCGAGCCCTTTGCCAGGTTCATACCCACTCCAATTCAGTATACTTTCTATCTTGTTATCCCACCACTTATCTTTGTCCACGGCGTTAACTCGCTCAATCTGGTGGTAGGTTTCTCCTCCTAGCTTCCTTCTTCCTTCAATCGCTGGGATGGTTTGGCGACTGTATATGGGGTTACTCTCATCACCATGAATAATCACCTCTTGGTGATTCCACTCGAATTTCACTGCCTGGTGCAGGGTTGATGCTACAGCTCCAGGGGCGTGGATCCAAGGTCGTCCCAGTAATAAGTTATATGATGCTGGGATGTCTATTACTTGAAAATCAACATCGAACCAAGTTGGTCCCATTTGCAGACATAAACTGATCTCCCCAATAGTGGACCTTTGGGAACCATCAAAAGCTTTGACGTTGATAGCCCCATCCTTGATTTCATGTAGACTCTTCCCCAATGTTCTGAGGGTCACCAATGGACAAATGTTGAGGCTGGACCCTCCATCAATCAAAGTCCTGGTGATGAAATAGTCTTCGCATTGGACAGTGATGTGCAACGCTTTGTTGTGGCCTAAACCTTCAGGGGGCAACTCATCCTCGTGGAAAGTGATCTTATGACTCTCCAATATTTGCCCGACCATGTTTGCCATATCTCCTCCAGTTATGTTACTGGGTACATACGCCTCGCTCAGTATCTTCATCAGGGCATTCTTGTGTGTCTCGGGGCTCTGCAGTAGAGCTAGAATGGAGATCTGCGCTGGTGTTTTATTTAATTGATCAACAACTGAGTGTTCTTTCGCCTGTATCTTCCGCCAGAGATCATCGGGCCCAGTTTCAATAGGCCGTCCAGAGGCCTGCTTATTTGATTCAGCTAAGTGCTCGGAGTATAAATTCTGCCGGTTCTGGTCATACCCTGTGCTGCAATTGCTTCCCCAGACCTAGTTGTCCCCTTCCTTCTTGCCTCGGCGGTATAATCCCAAGGAATGGCCTGTGTATGGAATGGCGTTATGGCTGACATTGCTACAGGAATGGGCACCCTTGTTTTGGGAGGTAATACAGCAACTTCAAATGGTGCAGGTGCCTTTGGAGACCCAAACTCCACCTCAATTGGCTCTCGGTCTTTGTGGATAACGGTGTTTCAAACTCGAGAGGCACGGACATGTTTACTTCAGCATCCCCAGAGGGCTGGATCTGGACTACGACTGGATTCAATGTGACTGTTAGTTTCTTGGGCTCGTCACCTTCGGCAATCAATCCAATTGACCCTTTGGGGTCCCAATCATCTTCTACCTCGATCATATGCACGCCTCCACCCTTATGATTAGGCAAGGGATTGTTGCGAACATTAGGAGCAGGCTCCTTCGCCACGATGATTTTGTTGTCAATTAGAGCTTGGATTTTGTCTTTCAAAGATCGGCACTCATCAATGGTATGCCCTTTCATGCCGGAATGGTATGCACAGGTTTTGTTTGGATTGAGCCATTGGGAAGGATTTTCTGGAGTTATGGAGGGGATTGGGGTGACGTAACCGGCTGCTTTGAGTCTTTCATATAGCTGGTCGATTGGCTCGGCGATGGCAGTGTATTGCTTGGGAGGTCTACGGTCGAAATTAGGACGTGGCTTGGGAAAGTTTTGGCGGGCTGGAGGTGATTGATAGTGAGAAGGCTGAGCATTATAGGCTTGGTAGACGGGTGCGGGTTGGGAATATCTTGGTGAGGTAGGTTGATATGTGGGGGAGGGAGATGATTGGTAAGCAGGTGATAGAATTTGGTAAGAGGGCGGAGGTGCTTGGTAATTGGGGATAGGTTGGTATGCGAGAGGGGGTACCGGGTAGGCTTGGTATTTTAGTGGGGACTTGGTTCTCTGTGCAACCATCACGGCACTCACGTCCTTTTTCTTGGACGTGCCACCAGACTGTAGAGACTTGTTGGTAGCCTGCAATGCCTCTAAATTAGTGACCATACCACTTTTAATACCTTCCTCAATCCTTTCTCCTAGCTTGATGATGTCGGAGAACTTCTGGCCCTCTATCAGCATTAGCCTCTCATAATACTGTGGATCCTGAGCTTGGACGAAAAATCTGTTCATCTGTTCTTCTTCTAAGGCCGGCCTGACCTTAGCAGCCTCGGATCTCCATTGAGTAGCATACTCGCAGAATGTCTCAGTAGTTTTCTTTTTCAGATTCTGGATGTAGAAGACATCTGGCGCATTTTCTGTATAGAATCTGAACCTGTCCATGAAATCGGACGCCATTCCTACCCAGCTTGTCCACTTCTTGGGATCTTGGCTAATGTACCAAGATAGAGCATCACCTTTCAAACTTCTCATAAAGAGCTTCATGCGAATCTTTTCATCTCTTCCGACTCCGACCAGTTTATCGTAGTATGTCCTCAAATGGACCCCGGGATCTCCTGTGCCATCAAACATTTCGAACTTGGGAGGTTTGTACCCCTCGAGAAGTTCGACGTTTGGCTGAATGCAAAGATCCTCATAATTCAGCCCTTCAATACCTTTGTTTCCTTCAACACCCTGGACTCGGCTAGTCAGTTTCTTGAGCTCGGCGGCTAGGTTCTTGATGAGGGAGTCTTTGTCGTCAGACTCCAGTGTGTTTGTAATGGGCTGAGTGTATTGTGGTAGGGTTTCCACATAGATGGGAGTGTGGTGGGGATGATCATTTGGCGGTTCAGGGATGAGGATTGAGGTGTTGTGACATGTGTTGCAATTTTGATGAGTAGCGGGTTGTTTCTGCAGCTTCGGGATGTTCTGTGGAGGTATGGGGTGTTGAGCATTGGGAAAGTTGACGTCTGGAGTAGTGAGGGAGAATGACAAGCTCGCCAAGTTCCGAACTTGGTCTAGTTCTTCTTGAAATTTCAGTAGCTTCTGTTCGAGCTGGGTGGCACTTTTTTTGGACTCCTGAATACCCTGAGGAACCTCTACCCTTTCAGCTGAGTTCTCCTTTCTGATGTTGCTCAAGTCTTCCATTTTTGCTTTGTTCTTGTTTTTGATAGGACTTGGACGAGGAGGAGGTAGAGGGACCTTAGATCTTGTGGAGTAGGATGATGATGCCAGAATGCATGAACTAACCTTTTGGGGAGGGGAATAAAAATAAAAAGAAAAAACAAAAAGGTAACAAGTTAGTATGGATTCCGAGAAAAAATATGGCAATACTTAAACACGTAGTATAAGAATATGAATCGTGTCCTAAATTGGGTGCCTCGTTGTGCCCGAGGTAGGCCTAGCGACAAGTTAATTTGGAGAACTTATAATGCTAAATACCTCATTTTATTGATAAAAAATAAGACGAATCCCAAAACGACACTAAGATTGCATAAAGTAAAATGTCACTAATGGCCATTGGCCTTATTACATTTTAAAGCAAAAAGGAAAAGAGACTCCTAACTATTTGGCCCCAGAAGGACCTTCCGCAGGTTGACTGCTCTCGTTGATCAAATCCTCCAGCTCGTGTAGGTTCACCAGTAAAAATGCCTTTGCCAGGCGTTCTCCTTCGTTTCCCTCAGCGTTCTGGCAATCAGTGACTCTTTTCCTCACTTTTCCCTCCAACTCCAGCAGACTGTATTCTAGATATTCCAGCTTCTCCCTAGCCTTGGTGACCCTCTCTTTCCATTCATTGATTTGGTCACTTGATGGGAGATTCCTCCACCAGGTCAGCAAGAGTGAGGGTATACTGACCATACCGAAGTCGGGGACTTCATGCCTCATTTTCTGCGGAACAAAGTGTTAGACCCTTACCCCACCGGACTCGACTATTTAAACCAATAATTAGCATAAAAGCATTTAGTTCTCCAAATAAATGCACAGAATATGGTGTTGTCCGTTTGGGTTCCAAGGAAATCCAGTGGACTTTGGACAAGGCTATCTTAAGGAGTCATTATGTGGACAACATAACTGACTCGACTAGGTTTGACAGTGATGCATGAACAATTAAATAGAATAAGGTTTCTATGAGGTGCTAGACCGGTACCCTTGAGCGGACAACTCAAGAGGGAAAGGCACGGAACCATCGACTGCACCGCTGATCGACTGGTTTTACCGCAAATATGCCTTTGCCAAATTTAGGGGGTAATAATATCGGAAGAGCGCAACAACTCATCAAGCGTTGCTATGGTATTTGTTTGGCACGAGTGGAATATGATGTTGAAGATGCAATTACAAAAAATGAAACAAATTGTCACGTATTTTCACGTTCATAATGATTACAATAATTGCTCGAAAATTACAACGGTATTGGAGGAAAACAGTAAATGAAAGCGTTAAAGAAAGAAAAAGAAACAAAAAAGCCAAGTCAGTTTCGAAGTAGAAGAGAGATGAAGACATTAAATAAAAGCAATAAAGAAGCAATAAAGTCACGAATAACATGTAATGGTAAAAGCCATAAAATTTTCCCAGCAGAGTCGCCACGCTGTCGCGCCCCGTTTTTCTCGCGAAATCGGGTTTACGACATTTGGTAAGACAACTCTATTCCCGTGTGGGAATTGGGTTCTTGGAATTGAAGAGTCGCCACCTAATGATTAAGTGCATTAGGACACTAAGAGTTTGAATTTGAAAACTAGAGTTCGGGTAAGGGCTAAAAATTATCTCGAGGGGAAGGTGTTAGGCACCCCTCAAGATCCACTAGTGTGGTTCCCGGCCATGCTATGTTGTGACTTTAATGCAAATAAGTATACAAATAACTTCACACTTAAGGGTTACAAATAGATACGTAACAAGCATGTTGGAATCAAGGTCTAGATGATCTGCAATTTGTTTGAGGGAGGGTCTAAATGCAGAAAATTAATCAAGAAGACAGAATTTTATTGATATTAAACAAAGTCACATAAAGGAAAGGGGGTCCTAGGTTTGTAAAACACATGGATCATCCACACAACAACGGTAATCAATCGTACGCATAGTGTTATCATGTGATCATCATCTCCATGTCTACCCTTCCCACCCTGTTAAGGTATTTAAGCGCGGAATGGTATCGTTACCTACTGCATGCTATTACCCGTCCCACCTATCAGTCCCGGAGGCGTTTAGGACTACTAATCCTAAAAGGGAGGGAGCTTGGCTTTTCAGGGGTTTTGAAAGGATAAAATTCTAGGGCAACAAACAAAACACATAAAGCAGCTAATGGGGAAATAAGAACAATTAAAGGCTCAAGTAGGCCTCCTCACTTAAAGAAATGAATTGTTTAGCATGTCTTACACATACTTCTTAGGTCATTAATTAAAATTAGTGTAGGAAGAATTGATTTACCATATATTTCCCAGATAGGGAGTCCAAATTAGTCCTGCTTAGATGTAGTTGTCGAAAACTGACAATTGATTAATTATCTAACTATTTGTATGTTAAACAGGGCCTATAGGCATGATATCTATTAATCCAAGGACGGAGGAATAACTGATTGCAAAAAGTCATTAGTTATAAGCTCTACGAGTGTTAAACAAATTGCCACTGATTTTAAACTTAGGAACGAGTGGCGATTCTGATTAAGTTGATACTTTCTATAGGCATGCTTTCTAGGTGTAACTGATTTTGAGCAGAGATCCTATAGGCAGGTTATCTATATGTAATGAGTTATTTTAACTCCTATAAGCAGGCTTGCCTAATGACAACTGTATATGCAAAGTGCAGGAGGTCCTATAGGCATATCATCTATACAATATGCAGAGCTTCATTATCGATTTATTGCCATGGTATTATTACAAAGTGCAGAAAAACCTATGGGCATGGTATCTATGTGAAAAATGCAGGCTTTGAAAGTGATAACCCTATGAACATGGTTTCTAGGCGAGAAGCAGAATTTTAAAGAGTAAATATCCTATAGACATGGTATCTACGTGAAAATGCAGAGTTTGAAAGCAATGATCCTATGAACATGATTTCTATGTGAGATGCAGAATTTCAAAGGGTAATATCCTATAGACATGATTTCTATGTGAAAATGCACAATTTGAAAATAATGATCCTATGAACATGATTTCTATGTGAGATGCAGAATTTTAAAGAGTAAATACCTTATAGACATGATTTCTACCCCTTTGGCATGCATTCAGTCCGATCCCCTTTCACTATACCCCAGTAGTTATTACAAAGTTATTTACAAAGCTTATTACAGACCAAGCGAATCAGAAGGAATAATAAAAAAATACATCAGTGATTACATCTACATCTAATCAGCCTAATCCAGACTCAAAGTCTAATAATATGAGATAAACCAACTTCCAGGATCAGATTTCTAAAGCCTTTCTCTTATTTGGGATGTGTCAAAGTTCCAAGGAACTTCAAGAATTTCAGGCAATGCTTACACCCCAAATATCATTGCAGAGTTAAGAATATAGTGCAGTGTGGAAGAGACAACCCTCAAATGTCCCAGTTCAGAGGGAACTCGAGGTCCCAAAGCAAGGCTCATAGGAGGGGGGCAGAACTTAGAGACTAGGAGTAAGTGCAAGTGCAGTAGAGGGGAAATGGCAAGCTGGTGGTCATGCCAAGCATTTTGGGGTGCTGGCATACCCCTGACCAGCTTGTCAGTTGAACTTGGGGAGTTAAGACCTATTGAAGGTCAGGTTCAACCTTGGACAGCAATGGGGATGCTGCCAGGTTATACTTTAACTCAACATACATGGGGGAGTGGGGATATGGGGATTCATAACAAGCAGGACTCAAGAAAGGAGCAGGCAAGGGCATACCCAGCAATGGGACATACTAGTACACCCTTTAGCCTACTTAGGGGGGTTAGAACTCGGTTCATGAGCAACAATTCTTGTTGCCATGCCCTGAGTCCGCACTTACAAACATATGGGGGTAAATGGGATGGGGAACTACTGTTTACAAGAAAGTAAAGCAAACAGTAGCACATAAGCATTTCAATGTCAAATTCTGCAGAAGGTAGACATAGGCGAAAAGACTGTAAATAAACACATTGGGATGATGCTGGGAATTGAATCAAGACATACCAGTTTTAAAAAAGATAAGCAACGAAAGCGGCGATCTTGTGAAAGCCAAAGTGCAGACAAGAAAATTCAGAAAAGGTTGTGAGAACTATAAGCGTGAAGTCTGAAGTGTATTCCGTGTGTTGTGAAAAGAAAAGGTCGGGTATTTATAGTGTGAAAGTCATGAGAAATAAGGTAAGAAAATAATTGAAGTTTGATTTTCAATCAGTCACATAAGACTCCCTTTAGTGAAGGGATTCAAATTCAAACGGGTATAAAACCAACTAAGGAAAGAAATTAATCAAACTCTTTGTGCAAAGCATGCAATTGAGCGTAAATACATAAAAGGTTATTTTAAGGACAAGATTTTCTGAAAGTACACGGTTGTATAATTAAGGAAAGAGAATCAGTTGACAGCCACGAAATCACAAGTCCAAATATTTGGTGTGAAGAAAAAGGTTTTACTCAAGGAAAATTAGTACAATCAATTAAAGCCCCCCAAAAGATTCTGATTCAATTACTAGTTGAAATCCTTTTAAAGAAAGATTCAACACACATATAAAAGCACACAGACATGCCTAAACACGAAGAATTTTGCCATGACCTTGTAAAATCAGTAGAAAGAATCGAATGCGGAGATGGAGAGGCAAGTAGTCAAAAACAGGCTTAGTGGCTTCTTTTAGAAGCTCATAAGAAAGCACGCAAACAAGTAGAAAGATCAAAGCAAACAGAGTGAGGAAACTAGTTTCGAAGCGTAGTGAGGGAACAACTGACAGTAGAAGAAACAGTAGAAGAAATACATGCTTATAGAGGATGAAGATAGCAGAGCATGGGAATCATAGCGTAGAAAACACAGTAGGAGAATATGCCAGGGCGGAGTATAGAAAACACGGCAAAAGAACATTCAATCACGGAGTATGAAAATCAGTAGAAGAACACCTAAGAACATAATAGAGCAAGTATAAGAACATAGTGGAAAGCGAGTGAGAACATGATACAGGAACACAATAAGAGAAACAATACAAATAATGAAGAAAGCAAAAATCACAAAAACACTTGAATACTTTCCAGAAATCCTAAATCGGAAAAGAAGGGTTTTGAAAGCAATTTTCAAAGGAAAACTTAGGGAAATCGTTAAAAAATTCACGCATAGCATAGATACATAACAAATCTAAAAGGAATCGGAGAAAAACCTCGAATAGTTAGGGTTTCGAAAGAACCCTAGAGTGAGAAAGGCTTTAAAAAGATCCGATCTAAGTCGGATAAAGTCAGAACCAGACTCAGGAGACTAGAATATGCCGGAGCAAGGCCGAAAATGGCCAGAAATGGCCAGAAACCTCGAGTCGGCGAAGATCTGAGTGAAGACCCTCGAAGTCTATCCTCAATCCTTCGAGCATCAGGCTCACAGGAGCAATAGGAGGTGAGTATGAGGTTTCCATGGCCTGAGAAGCCATGGATTCCGGTGGGAATCGAAGGGCATTAGGGTTAGTTTGGGTGGCGGCGGCTAGGGTTTGAACGGGGTTGCAGAGAGGATTGGAGAGGAAAGGGAATCAAGGGCGGCGGGTAAAGGGGAAATGATTTAGGGTTGAGGGTGTTGGTGGATTAAAAAAGGAAAGGATGCGTGTGAGCCGTTGATCTGTTAGATCAATAGCTGGGATTAAAAGAAAAGGCCTGGGCGGGTTATTTGAGTGGGTCAGGGGCGGGTAATTTAGGAATTGGGTCAGGTTTGAATCAAAAATAGGGCTGGGAAATTGGGGGTTTGATTTTGGCTAAAATTGAAATGGTAATGGGCTATATATTAAATAGCCAATTTCTCCCTTTTTAATTTAATTAAAATAGTTAAAATAATTTTAAAAGCAAATTGAAAGCACCGAATTAATTAATAATATATAAATATTAATCTAAAAATACTGGGAGCAATTTTATAATTGTAAAACGCTATTAATCGTAATATAGGCTATAATTGCAATTTTATGCAATTTTAGCTTAGAAATATCAAAATAAATTTATAAAAAATATGCAAAAATCGCCTTAATTATATCTTAGTGTAAATATGAAAATGAAATAAATTATTCACCAAAAATGCTAGTTTGGAAATAATTATTGAATTTTGTAGTGTAAAAATAGACAATAAATTGATCTAAAAAATCTTTAAAATTAAAGGAAAAATACCAAACTTTTGGGCAAACATATAAATGCTAATTTTAGAATATTTTGAGTATATAAAAAATAGGCAGGGAAAAATTGGGTATAAACAGGTAGTCAACTGACTTAAAATCTGTAATAATATGACAACCCTGACAATAAATTAAATCGCGTGATCTGCAACCTTATTCGTGAAAAAAGATTTCCTCCTCCCCTCTCGGCAGCTTTATCAAAAAAACCAAAAACTTGAACGAGATTTTCACGTTGAAGCTAAAACTTCATGCTAATATAGCATGAAGTTGTTTCACATCGAAGCTAAAACTTCAAGCTAATGCATGTTGAAGTTATTTATCCTGAAGTCTACAGTTTTGTCATGAGTTTTATCCGAAACTTCAGTCTAAACATGGTGAATTTTTTAGTTCATTTGCGAAAATTTCAAAGTAAGCATGCTTAAGTTTTTGTTCCGCAGTATGTAATTTTTCTAACGAGTTTTTGCTAATGCATGCTGAAGTTATTTGATTATTTGCTAAAACTTCATACCAAAACATGCTGAAATTTTATCCTGCAGTCAACAGTTTTGTCATGAGTTTTATCCGAAACTTCAGTCTAAACATGTTGAAGTTTGTAGTTCATTTGCTAAAACTTTAGACTAAACATGCTTAAGTTTTTTTCTTGCAGTATGTAATTTTCTAACGAGTTTTTACTAATGCATGTCGAAGTTATTTAGTTCATTTACTAAAACTTCATACCAAAACATGTTGAAGTTTTGTCCTGCAGTTTACAGTTTTGTCATGAGTTTTATCCGAAACTTCACTCTAAACAAGCTGAAATCTTTTAGTTCATTTACTAAAATTTCAGACTAAACATGCTTAAGTTTTTGTCTTGCAGTATGTAATTTTCTAATGAGTTTTTGCTAATGCATGCTGAAGTTATTTAGTTCATTTGTTAAAACTTTATACCAAAATATGCTGAAGTTTTGTCCTTCAGCCTACAGTTTTGTCAATAGTCTTTTACTAAAGAAGGGCAAAATCATCTTTTAAAATGCTTTTAATAAAAAACGGGTACGGATGCAACCGGAAAAACAAAACGGGTAAAAGTTAAAAAGGAGCAACCAAATAGGGCGCCCCATGCAATTTTTACCCTATAAATTGGGGTTATTTTCTTCATATACAGTATTTGAAACTTATTTTCCAAAATTATCCTAGTATTGTATATTACCCGTCATAAATAAGGATTACTTACAACTTATATACACTCCATTATTAGTGCCTTAAATTAGGGGATTTAGTGACATCTTTTTTCTATTTTCTCTCCATTTCTCTTTTAATAAGACTTCTTCCAGTTGTATATTACCTATTTTAAACCATAATAAAAGGAAATTCAGTTAAAAAAAAAGGAAAAAGATATGCTATGTATGACAAGCTTTGACGCAATTGTCGCCAAAATTTATCCTTGTTTCCATCTCTATGATTGCTCTACTTTGCTTTTACCAAATAATTTCTTAATAACATTGCGAAACCTTAGCACCAATCGTAGTTGAATCAAAGCAAAATTGAGCAGATTCGAAGTTTTGGCAGATTTCAAATTAAATTCCATTGCCTCCAAACTTTGGATTCAACTTTGTATTAGTATTTCCAACAAGAATTTATGCTACCTAGTTAATTTCACACACAATCCAAATCTCACATAAAACTCAATTTCTCCGAAGTGCGACGGTGGCACTTTCAATGTGAAACTCAAAATTTCTCCATCCAAATTATTCAGTTCCCATCAATATTCAAGTTTTTCTGTTCAAACAAACATGAATTAGTGCACATGAGTCGATTTGGAATACATTCTATATTTTTCTTTCCTTAATAAATTAATTGAGAAATGAACAACGTATGGTACATAAACATACAAATTAGAAACAAATTTCAAACAAATTTATGCAAATTTGAATATCTACAACAACAAACATAGTAAAAATAAATTTCATACAACTAATTATATAGTATACAACTTATCTACAATGTTCGTATATTATTTCTACCCAGTTAAATATAACTACAACATCATACAACTTAAATACAATTCTAAATACACATTTTATATAATATATCTTATGTATGTATTTTGTATATGATTTGTATATATTTTGTGAGTGGTGTGTTCTTCTTCCTATCTGAAATTCCAGTCAAAACTTCCTCTCTTAAAATAATTTTGATATATATCAACAAATTTATGTAAAATATATATATATATATATATATATATATAAGTTGTTATATATTTACATACAACTTTAATACAATTTTGTAAGTATATTGATGTCATGTGTTCTTCTTCTTCTTATCCAGTCAAAACTTCCTCTCTTAAAATAATTTTGATATATATCAACAAATTTATGTAAAAAAATAGTATTTATAATTTGAATACAAATTTCATTCAACGATTCATACGTTATACAATTATTTTTCAACTTTCATACAACATTCAAATTATGTATATATATATATATATATATATATATATATATACTACTTAAATACAATTTACATACAACTTTAATACAATTTTGTAAGTATATTGATGTCATGTGTTCTTCTTCTTCTTCTTCTTCTTCGACGAGTTTCAATATGAAATTCAGCCAAAATCAAGTCTAATCTTCACCATACACCCTCAAAATTGAGATATAAACTCAAAGAGTATTTTTAATTTTCTGCAACACCAACCAATCCAAACAAACAATAGTTTTTGAAAACTCATATTAAAATTCAAATTGTGTGTCCGTTATCAAGAGGCTAAATTTGTCTGCAAATAGAAAAATTCATAAGAAAACAATCCTCTATAGCCCCTCAAAATTTTAATATCCCATATTTTTGCCCATTGACAGAATGGCCCTCCGCCCAAATATTAATAGCCCGAAATGTCTATTTTGTATATTTTTGTATAGGACAGTCTATTTTGTATATTTGTTGTATAGTGACAATCTATTTTCTATAGTGACAGTATATTTTGTATACTTTTTGTATAGTGACAGTCTATTTAGTATATATCTTGTATAGTGCACTCTATTTTGTATATATTTTGTATAGTGATAGTCTATTGTATATAAATTATATAATGACAGTCTATATTGTATATTTTTGTATAGTGATAGTCTATTTTGTATAGTGACAATCTATTTAGGTTTTTTTTTGCATAATAACAGTCTATTTTTATATATATTTTGTATAGTAACATATAAATTTAGACTGATTCAATTTATTAAGAAAAGCAAATGGGTTATAAAAGATAGTTACATTTTCCCTCCTTTTAATAAAGACTGTAGAATTATTTGCAGTAGCTCCAAGAAAAGAAAACAGTGGTACCTACTTATAGATTTCAGAAAAAAGAACATTCGAAATAGTTCGTGATCGTTAAACCCTTCCTTGATAACAGAAGCCAAATTATATAAAAAGGGATCCAGGTCTCCTTTTTTTTTTTGGGGGTGGGGGGTGGGGGGTATGGGGTGGGTGAGATTCATCAAATTAAAAATTATACGAAAATAATGAAAGGGTAAGATGCAAAGAACATTAACTGGTCAGAAACTGAAAGGCGAGAGGTACCGAGAAGCAGAAGTCGTGTTGTTAGCCAATTTGCAATAAATTACTCCCTCCGTTCCAGTTTACGTGAACCTATTTCCTTTTTGGTTCATTCCAAAAAGAATGACCCCTTTTTAAATTTGGAAACAATTTAGCTTAAACATTCAATTCTACCGTTAATGGGAAACTTTTATAACCACGCAAATACTCTGGACCTCTTTTTGACTTGTTTAGGACCATAAATTCAAAAAGTCTTCAATTTTTCTTAAACTCCGTACCCCGTCAAATAGGTTCACATAAATTGAAACAGAGGGAGTATTTTCCGTCTGCTTTCGAGCTGAATGTTTTTGACGGGTTCTTCTGCGTGCATTTATTTGTTCGAACAAATTGAATTCAGACGTAGCCTTTAAAATCTCAATAAAGAGGGGGAAGAATGGTAGTGGTCTTGGGCTAGCCTTTTAATTACTTTTGGGCTATAAATTGCATACTGTAATTTTGTGGCTAGCGGCTGATATTAGTTTCTAGCGGTTGGCCATAGACGAGGTTTGCTCAAAATTCATCCAACTAGCGGAAACAAAATTTAAAACATGACCTGAAAAGGTGATACGGTGCAAATAATCCGACTTATGGTTGCAAAAATTGCAAAAATATTCTTGCAAATGTGAAAAGAATAGTCGTCGAGTTTTGCAAAAACCCAAACAACTTGCCACTTTAAAATTTTGGAATTTCATATCTGCTAAGAAATTGTCTTGATTCATTTAAACAATCTGAAATACTTGAGTAAAGTACAAAATCTATTAAAAGCGGAAGTATATGTAGTATTAGAAAATTAACCCTAATAGCCGCCCAACTAAACACGTACACTAACTAAGTCCCTTCAATGCTTAACGCCTTTAGCTCTCTTTGTACTATCAAAGGGCTGTCTTTTACAACACTTTGATAATAGGTTTCATGTAATTTCTCTTTTTACGCACTTATATTTTGTGAGACCTCCAAACACATATTGTTTTATTTTTGATAATTTAAATAAAAAACATCACTAGACACCCAGCTTAGTGGTTTTATATTTGCCTTTAAAAAAAAAGAGAACCTAAAACTTTTGAGCATATAAAACCTAATATTTCCTTTTGGGCCTTAAGGATGTCCAAATATACATGGGCTGACATGTAATCAAAATTGCGGACTTTCATGTCTGCTAGAGCCTAACTTTCGCCGGAAGGTCTGAATTTTAACTTCATGCAAACTTCAGACCTAATGATCTCGAGTTTGATTATGAGGCTGCTAAACTTTAAAAACTTTATAAAGTTCGGCTATTATTTAAATAGTTGTTCTCAAACGGCTATTATATGGAATATTAAGATTGTCTGCGATTTCTAAAGATTTAACTAACAAATGTGTAAACCCTGAGGTAGGGGTGTTCATAAGAACCCGAAAAATTGAACCAAACCAAAAATCGAACTAAATCGACCAAAAGTTAATACTTTTTAGGTTTGGTTTGGTTTTGGTTTTGAATTTTAAAAACCGACCAAATTTGGTTTGGTTTTGGTTTTAATAAAAAAGTAACCGAACCAAACCGACTATAAAAGTAGCTATTTAAATTTATTATTACACCTATATATATGTATATTTTTTTTTATAAAGTTTCTAAAATTTTATGGTACATATTAGTCATTTATATTTTTAGTCTAGTTCTTTGCTATTATAATAATCTAATTCTTTGACTTTACATTCTAGTATGATTGGTAGTTTTCTTTTACTAAGTACAAGAATTTATTTCATGTTAAAAATAATCGATTTTTAATTGAGTACTTAAATTCCTCATCACCATTTGATTCAATTATCATCAATATATTTTGAAAATGATAGATTTATCAAAGAACAATTGATTTAGTAGTGTTATGTTGAAAATATAGTCGCCGGAATATGCGTTTGGTAGTTTATGTCTCATATTTAAGAAAAAAACCGAAAAAACGGAAAAACCGACAAAAAATCGACATAAACCGAATCGATAAAAAATCGACTCAATTGGTTTGGTTTGGTTTGGTTCCAATATTTGAAAAATCGACTTACCTGGTTTGGTTTCTTTTTAGGGAAAAACCGATCCAAACCGAACCATGAACAACCCTACCCTGAGGACTTAAGAATATATGATATATTTATTCTTTTTATTTAAGGCATATATAAAAGAATGAATTTGAATTTTACGCACTGGTAGTATAATAAGTTTTATCTTTCAACATAGTTTAGTAGTTCAATTACCATTTTTTTTAAAGTTATCCGTTAATGCTTATTATAAAATTCTATATTTAATTACCTAGTAAGTAATTTGATATTACACTGACGATGCACTCAACTTATTAAACCAATAAACAATATAGCGAATGACACAAATATGATATTCTGTGTCACTATTGATATTTTGACCTCGGTAACAGAAGTTTTTAAAAACAAACAAAAAGAAAAGCAATATGGCAGAAATTTAAAGCACGTTGGACAAGATTTTTCTTATGTGCCAGAATTTTAAAATACGTTGCATAGAATTTTAAAATACATAGTAGTGTGGTGATCGCTAAAATTTTCACTAATCCTGACGGATCGCCAGATTTTTTCAGTATTGTGACTGAATTTTTTGGTGATTGTCAAAATTTATGGTACTTTAAGATTTCTAGCAACCGAGGAAAATTATACCCAGGGTGCTTTAAAATTTCGATGAATGAATATTTTCCAAAATATTTCTTAACAGGATTAAAATATAAACGATGGTCTAGTAAAGAACAATCCCTCATAATTTTGTGTAAACAATATGCTCCAATACCACAAGTATCTATGTATCGGTGGAAAATATACTCACTACGTGGACCAATATTGTGTTGACAGGTGGTATGGGAGTCGAAGCAATAAAGAAGAATGATTTGCAAAGAAGATATGAGTAATACCTCCGAGATCGTCTACGAAAGCAATGTGCCTGCTAGTTGAAAAGGAGAAAATAGGTACGGGTTGATAACTATTGTCACACCCCTTTTCACCCCCCAAAGAAGATATGTGTGTTATTGTGGGTTAAAGAGTTTTCCAATTGAAGTGATAAATTTGAGTAGGGATTATTTTATTTATAGAGTCGCCACTTGGAATTGATTTTTCAGTGTTCCAAGTCACCAATTATTTAAATCCCTAGTCAAAGGAAGGTTTGACTCTATTTTTTATCGGTCCGCGAAAACAAAGTTCGGGTAAGGAATTCTGTTGACCGGGGAGAAGGTGCGAGGTATTCCCCAAGTCCCACGGTTCTAGCACGGTCGCTTTATTGACTTAAAACTTGGCTTGAATTAATTTTGGACAAACTGTGATTTATATGATTTTCATGTTTTACCTATCCGCTTTTATCGCTTGATTATTAGAATTATTCAAATAATTTGGATAAAACCACGTTACGCAAGCGAATGCGTGATCGAATAATAAAATTAACTTATCATAATTGCGCTTCGCAAGCGAATGCGAAATCATGACAATCAATTACTTATAGTACTTTTGAGAAATTACTACATGTGAGAAAATTGGCTCTTGAAGATTAAAATTCAACTATCGCGCTACGCAACGAATCCGCGATTTTAGCAAAGAATTAACTAAATTAAAATTAACTAAAAATTAATGGGTACGGTATGAGATTATTGAATTAATCTATTAAATATTAAACATCACGCTACGCAAGCGAGTCCGTGAATAAAAAAAAAAGGGTTAAAGCGTGCCTACTAATTGCCTATCGCTTAAATTAATTTAGAAGTGATTAAGTTATTAAATTGTTTAATTATATAAAAGAAGCTAATTTTTATTGAAGATGTTTGACAAGTTTTGCCTTTTGAAAATTAGGGCAACTTGGATTTTTATAGCTTAAAGACAATGATGGGCTCTTTTTGGGTTATTAAGAAAACATGGCCCAACAGACGTACTGGCCATTCATGAGAATAATGGGTCAACTTGAATATTCTTGATGATCTGGGCTGGCGGACTTAAACTCATGAGATGCTGTAGGTGGAACGTCCATATCCAAGGCATTTGTTCAAACTAATGGCAAATAGAAATAACAATAATAAAATGAAGAAAAAAAATATTTCAAGGTACTGACCATGAGAATAAAGCATTTAATTTTTTAACAGAAAAAAAAAAAAAAAAAAAAAGATAAAGCAAATATAGTATCGAAGCACTAGATAATAGAAATAGACTGGAATAAAAAGGACTTTAATGAATCTTTCACAATATTAGAAATTAACCAATGACCATGAAGAAAAGACTATTGAAGCAATATGGCGAGTCTCTTTTAACCTTGGAAAGTTGCAGCATTTCTTAGCTTATCTCCATGAGTCAATTACGTCTATATCTCTTTGCGAAATTTAACCGCTACTTAACAAAGAGCATGAAACTAACAAAAAAAACATGGCCATTAAAACTATTCAACAACATCTTCTAACTCCATATAAGTACAGAACACTAAAAGATGAAATTTCAAGGCCATCTCCAACCTTATCCCCATTCCCCATAACGGGAGCAATTTTTGGGGTAATTTAGCTCCAACCCTCCCCCATTTTGGGGGATGAATAGTGTTCCCTCAAATATGGGGGTACACTATTCATCTCCCCCATTTCTATTCATCACTTTTTATTATTATTTTATTATTTAATCTTTTAATTTATCTCTTTATATATACCTAATTATGTTTATGTAATGTCTTTATAATATTAATTTTACATCTTAACTTTGGTGCATAATTTTGATAAATTAATTTTCGTGCATTTATTATATTTATGTAAAATTGTAAGTTATATTATAAGTTATAAGTGTACAAAAAATATATAATTATCTCAAAAAATGAATGGTGCAAATATAAAATATTAGATGTTGCTAAAATTGAAAGGTGCGAGTATAAAATATTAGATGTTGCTAAAATTGAAAAGTGAAGATTGAAAATACATTAAATGAATTTGATCGTTATGTAATATGTATTTAATTNCCAAAGAATAACTTCCAAGAATTTAACAAAGAAATAATATTAAATATAGAGCTCATGTATTTAATTTGTACAAGTTTTTTACATTCTTCATCAAGTCTTTAACAATTTTTTTTTCTTTTTTTTACAACATGATCAAGATTCTCATAAAATACTACTTAAAAGTTAACAGAGAAAATGCTAAGAGGCAATAAATAAATAAATAAAAGTCATGAACTTAACATTATGATCCGAAACTTGATTCCAAGATTGAAAACCTTAAACATTCATCCATATAGTAAATTTCCTTGCATATGCTTCAAGTAATCTAAATATGCTTAAATCCTCATCAATTGCTATAAAAAAATTGCATTACAGAGTTTAAGGGTTACCTGGGATCGCAGAAAATAAATATAGCAATGAAGAACGAAAGTTCAACAATGGAAACAGCAGGAAACAACAGCGAAACAGCAGCAAAACAAGCAACAAATTCGTGTTTAAACAGCCCGAAAACTTAGAGAAGAAACCCAGAAATGAACTCTAAAGAAGGCTTATACTTTTCTAAAAGTTTGTACTCTAAGATTCACCCCTAAAGCTCACCATTTCAGCTTAAATTCTTTAAGTTCAGCTGCTGATTTTTACACCTAAAATTGTATTTTTTAGTGTGTAAAATGTCTAGCAAATATATGGTAGATGTGTACGTAAAGTGAGGAAAGGGCTGCCCTTAAGTAGGCAAAGAAAGCCACTTTTTGGGCAGATTTTGGTTCACGAAAAATCTGTCCAAAAAGGGACTGACTTTGTGTGCTAAACACTGTTCAAAGGCTGTCCAAAAGGTGAAAGGACAGCCTGAGAACCTGCTGTAACAGAAGCACAGAGTCATTTCAGCCCCCCTATTGATAAAAAGTAAGCTACTAGTACTCTGACTCATGATCAAACCCATCTAATCTTCAGATTTTAACAACATCAATACCACCCTATTGATTTTGAACAAAAAAAAATCACACAACTAACAATTGACAAAACAGAAACAAAACATCAAATGGAACTAAAACTCAAACTAACTAGATTAAAACAAATTGATTTGTGCAAACTAAACATAGAACAAACAACTGAATTCACAAACTAATGCTCGAAACAGATTTTAAACGAACATCGCTAAACTATCACGATTAATAACAACTAAATATACGACTAACTATATAAACAATTCAACTAATCTTTTGATTTTTTACGAAATTAACATAAATACTTAATTATTCGATCGACTAGGTCGAAGAACTGAAAATTCAAACTTAACAACTCTATACAAAATAGTCGACCGACTAAGTCGAAGAACCAAAAATCAGAACTAACACACAACAACGAACTACCCGACCGGCTAGGTCGAAAAACTGAAATTCACATTTTTAATGTAACATGTAATTAAAAACTAATACTCATTGCACATAAATAACAGAAACATTAGTGGAAATTAAACCTTTAAAACTAATACTAATTGCAAAAGCGAAAAATCAGAAAAAAAAAAAAAGAAGTAAGGTTTATACCAATCGAGGGCATTTGACATTGTTCGAGCCATGAGAAGATGCCGGAGATACCAAGTGGTGGGTGTCCGACCCCGAGGCGCATGTTTCTTTTTGGCAGACGCTAAACCAATAGATTCTAGCGTGGCGGCAGGCAGTGGCGGTCACCGGAGTTTCGGGTTAAGACCAATGCCAAATGGTAGCCCTTGTCGAGCTATATACTTCTATGTAGGCGTTGGGTGAAGGGGGTGGCTCAATATTCACGGATTTGACAAAAAAAAAGTGTGGCTAGTGCTTTCCTAGATCTAAAATTCATGGATTTTGAGGGGATTTTGAAGGATTTTGTTTGAAGATATGGAAAGAGGAGGTTGAGAGGAACAAAGGTTGAAATTTTGGGGTGGTTTGGGGGTGGTCAGCCGGCGGTGGCGATTTCCGGCCGGCGGAGCCACCGTAAGGGTGGCGGAGATAGAGGAGAGCAAAGAAAAAGGGCTCTAGGGTTTGGGGTTGTGGGAGAAATGGGCAATTTTTCTGATTTTAGAGGACTTATATACCTCTTGGGAGAACAAATGAGGTCCATTGGATCAAAGATCATGGATGGATGAGATTGATCTCTGAGTCACTGTCACGACCAAAAATCCACTAAGGGTCGTGATGGCGCCGGACACTGCTGTCAGGCAAGCCAACCCAAATTATTTGATGAAGTTCTCATTTTTAACAATCTTGAAAACTAAGATTTTCCTTCAATTTTTCATAAAATGAAAAGATAATTGCTTTGATTCAAATTAAATAATAAGCAATTAGTACAAAATATTTTAAAACCATCCCAGAACCTGGTGTCACAAGTGCATGAGCATCGACTGATAAGGGAATAAGATACAACATCCGTCCGGAATACAGTGGACAGGAAATAAATACAATATACTGGAAGGGACTATACTAGCTATGGATCGCCTCGAATAATGCCACTCACCTAGTCCCAGAATCATCCATGCTACTACGCCCAGTAGGCAGCTAGAGTTACATATACCTGTGCAACAAAAATGCACAGAAGTATAGTATGAGTACGAAAACAACGTGTACTCAATGAGTATCCCGTCTAACCTCGAAGAAGTAGAGACGAGACGGTCAACTTCAACACTTACTAGTGGTCCAATAATAATATGGTGAAGATGTGAGGATAACATGGATTTATCTAGCAATTATAACTCATAAAGCAAGAAAACAGGTAACACCTTCTCAAATAACAATGAAATTCCAAGATTTACTTTTCGTTATCTTTATAGTTTATAGCGGCCATAAAAAGGCAATATCAACTTCAATAAGTTTCGGGATAAGCAATGCAAGCATGCACATATTATGCCGAGGCGACGGCCCGATCCAACAGATATAAACTGTGCACTTGCCGAGGGTCGACGGCGCGCCTATAGATGCATCTATTTAATCTGCCGAGGCGTTCGGCCTGTTCCGAAATCAAACACACACAGACGGTCAATCAAGTAGTCAACAAGGAACAATTATCCCTAGAAAAGCCAATTCTCTTTTAATGATTTTTAAAAATGAAGTTTAATCTGTTGTGGAAATTCATTTACTAACTCGAGGTGATTTAAGCAATTCAAATGTCGATAAGTTTACAATTAATCCAAGTATCGCATGCTTTTGGGTCCTAGACTACCCGGACAATAGCATAGTAGTAGCTACGCACGGACTCTCGTCACCTCGTGCGCACGTAGCCCCCACAAATAGGAGCACCTAACCAATTAACTCACCTATGGGGATAATTCCCTCTTACAAGGTTAGAAAGGAGACTCACCTCGCTCCGAAGATCCATAACCGGCATTCCACGCCCTTCCGAAGACTCAAATCGATGCACGACGCTTCAAAACTAGCCAATAATTATGTAAATCCATTAATATATGCTAAGGTACTCATTATAATCCAATTTATAACAATTCCTAACCTCGATCGAAAAGTTGACAAAAACGCCCTCGAGCCCACGTGCCCGAAAATCCGAAATTTTCCGAAGATAAAGTTTACCCATGAACTCACGAACTCAAATATACGATTTTCTCCTAATTCCATACCCAAAATCGAGGTCAAAATCCAAGAATACTAATTTTCTAGGTGTTCTTCAAAATTCCAAAATTTTTACTAATTTACATGATTTTCCATATTAAAATCTAGATATAATCCAAGTAATTAACTTGCAATAGGTGGGAATCACTTACCTTGACATGGATGATGAAAATGGAGCTCCAAAATCGCTCCTAGGTCGGCTCCAATGGAGAAAATGAGATAAAATGAGCCAAAACCATTTCTTTACACTTATACCCCAGACGAGTCTTCTTCGCGTTCGCGAGACCCCCGTCGCGTTCGCGAAGAAGAAAATTCCCAAAAATCATTTTTCATATTCTTCTCAGACAGCCTCTAGTATAATGGCCATAACTTTTTGTACATAACTCCAAATTACAAATGGTTTAATGTATTGGAAACTAGAAACCAAGATCTACAACTTTTGAGTTTTGGTTATCTCCCAATTCTTTATAGATTTGGAGATATATGCTGCCAAAGTCATCCCGGTGCAATACAAATTTTTTCTTTATCCTTCCGGATAGCCTATAGTGTACCAGCCATAAATTTTGGTACACAAATCCAAATTCCAAATGGTTTACATTTTTGAAAACAAGACCCAAAGGGCTACAACTTTCATTTTTGGATCATCTCCAAATTCCTTATAGATTGTGAGATATGAGCCTCCGAAGTCAGACCTGTGTAGCAGAGATTTCCTTCTACGCGAACGCGAGAACCTCCTCGCGAACGCGAAGAACAGAGTCCCTGAGGCCAAATCCTTCTTCGCGAACGCGAAGAACAGAGTCCCTGTAGCCAAATCCTTCTTCGCGAACGCGAGAGGATCCTCAAGAACGCGAAGAACAATACCAGATACCAGCATCAGCTATTTTAAAATAGCCCGAAATGATCTGAAACCACCCCGAAACACATCCGAGGCTCCCGGGGCCCCGTCCAATCACACAAACCAGTCCCATAACATAACACGGACCTGCTCGAGGCCTCAAATCACATCAAACAACATCGAAATCATAAATTGCACCCCAATTCAAGCTTAATGAACTTTAGAACTTCAAATTTCTACATTGAATGCAGAAACCTATCAAATCACGTCCGATTGATCTCAAATTTTGCACACAAGTCACATTCGACATTACGGACCTACTCCAACTTTCGGAATTGGATTCTGACCCCAATATCAAAAATTCCACTTCCGGTCAAACTTCTCAAAAACCTTCAAATTTCTAGCTTTAGCCAAATGGCTCCAAAATGACCTACGGACCTCCGATTTCACTTCCGATCGCGCTCCCATCTCCAGAATCACCATACGGAGCTATTCACAGATTCAAAATCCCAAACGGACATCGATAACACTGAAATGCACTTCAAGCCAAACTTATGAATTTCCTCCAAAATGCTAACTTTCACAATAGGCGCCAAAATGCTCCCGGGTCATCCGAGACCCGGTCCGGGCATACGCCCAAGTCCGAAATCATCATACGACCTGCTGGAACCTTCATATCCCAATTCCGAGGTCGTTTACTCAAAAATCCAATCCTAGTCAATTCTTCCAACTTTAAGCTTCCGAAATGAGAATTCTCTTTCCAAATCAACTCCGGACTTCCCGAAATTCAATTCCGACCACGCGTACAAGTTATAAAGCCTGAAATGAAGCTGCTCATGGCCTCAAACCACTGAACGACGCGCTAGAGCTCAAAACGACCGGTCGGGTCGTTACAGTCACTAAGTGAAATGACGTAGTTTCAAGATAAAACTACGTCGTTTTGAGATCTTTCTTGGCCAACCACCTAATGGACCGGGTATGGCCGAATTGGGGCTCAAATTTTGGGCTAATTTTGGCACAATTTTAATTAATGCACTAGTTCAATCCCTTTTTCCTCTAATGAAATTAATAGTCTTCTTTAGTCCTAAAAAAAATGTACAAGTAGAAAGAAAATCTTTTTTAGTATATATAATTTAAAGATGCAAACTAAAATACACAAATAAAAGGTAAAAAATATTTTTTGGTATTTTTAATAAAGAAATGCAAATAAAAATGCAATAATAACTAAAACTCATCCAAATATTAGTATTTGTTGGAGAATTAGAAGCGAGCAAAAATTAGGTATTCACAACTATGGACATTGGAAGCCACAGAAATGGAAAGATCATTAATAGCTACAAATACGAAAAGAAATCAGCTGAATCCCTAATTATGCGTGATTGGCTATTATCACTTCAACCGTTACAAATCACCCATATAATGGGCAATTAATGTAATAAATATTAGTACGGAATTAAATAAGGCAAGCGGTTACAAATTGTACCATTATATAAATCCCATTTTCATATCTTGTATCTCCATCGAGAAAACTATGAAGCAATACTATCAATTGTCAATATTATCATTATTTTCTGCTATTGGAAGATCTTGTTCTTTCCTATTGGGGGAAAACTGCAATCATCAATGAGATTTCTGTTTCCTTACTCTCCCAATCTTAGTTTTCATTATTATCATTCTTTCATATTAAGAAAAGTAAAGTAAAATTAGTTGTTAGAAACCCGAATTATTCTTTTATTTGCTTTGATAAAAAAACTATTTTTTTAGTTAAACAATCTAAATGCACAGAGCCTATCCACGACCGACAAATAGCAATGGTATGCAAAGTCAAGCCACCATATGTGGTCTGAAGATATTCTAAGTAGACATTTCCTAGTGATGATCATCTACTATCACAAATTTAACGAGTAGGAGGTCTTGCTCTCAATGATAGAGATTTTCAATGAATTTACACCACAATGTAGTGAGCTGGTGATCAACATTTTGTTAGGACCGAAAAAACCAGGTGTCATGTGGAAGCTAGTAAAGCAAAAATTCAATGACGATAAATTATATAACAAAGAGAAATATACTAAAAGAGACACAAACATATAACGTGGTTCGGTCAACTGACCTACATTCACGGCGGAGATGAGCAATCCACTATAATAAAAAGAGAGTACAAAATATTGAGAGAACAACCTCACGAAGAGGCAAACACAAGTGACACACTAACACTTGTCCCGTAAAGTTCTCCCCCTAAACACTACTCTCAAGCCCCCTATGGCTACATTGTGGATGCTACTGAATAAGAAAGACGGATCTTCAATCTATAGAGCTCCAACATTTTCCTACAAGAAAAGAGACTAGCCAAATATGGAAGAATTATATTTTCCTTCTAGGAAAAGAAAAATCCAATTATGGTAAGAAAATCTGAACAAACACCTAACACATTTAATGCCTTTCAAGAATTTAATTTCTATGCATTTTAATTTGGTTGTCTCCATTAACAAAATTTGTGTGGTGGATAGCATATGAAAGAACATAGTATCTACTTTCTTGCTTGCATTCAATGGAGTATATGTTAAGTCGTCAGTCCACTTGTATGCGGTACTGCTCCTAATTCTTTGCTATTCATAGCAGACATTAATGTTGATCTGAATTCTGATTAAATTGGTGGTTGATACACCATTTTAAAATGAGTGACATCCAACACTACAACAATATATACCTAATGTCATTGGCGGATCTACATGGAACCATATGGGTGCGTAAGCACCCATTGTGTTTGACTATGATTAGTAGATTTACATAGGCAATTATTAAAATTTTTAGGTAAGTATCGGGTGAGCACCCATCACTGAATTCATTTTTCTCTTCTTTCAAAACTTTTACCGGCGAGCACCCATGACTTTGAAATCCTAGATCCGCCACTGCCTAATATAATCCCACAAATGAGGTCTGAGAAGGATAGTGTGTAGACAGACCTTACCCCTATCTTGTGCGAATAGAGAGGTTATTTCCGTTAGACCATTGGCTCAAGAAAAACAAAAACATAACAGCATAAAAGGAATCCGAGCCAAGACATGTAAAGAGAAGCAATGAATATTTTTTTTCTTATATATATGGATATAATTAGTTTTTTTAAAAACAATATATGTGTGTATACATAAATTAGATATCAATTTGAGATATCATAATCATATACTCAAACTTAATTACTTACAAGCTGAATTGTGACAATAAACCGGCATCACTTGTATAAAATCTTGTATTCACCACTTGTATTTGTTACTATTCTGGTTGCATTAAAATTATGAGCAAATACAATTTTTAGACTAAAATGTAAACTCTATTTTTGCATATTAAGATCATATAAAAGACAACTATAAGGAAAACTCTACCCTAAGCACGAGTTGGTAACTTTGAGTAAATTAATAGCCTATTATAACGTGTATATGTTTTTACATATTATGGATAACACTTAACCAAAAATAAGACTGTGTACACACTACCTTCCCCAGACGGCCAGACCCTTATTGTACTTAACCAAAAAAACAAATCCAAGATAATCACAAGAGGAAACTTCACACTAATCATTGCTCTTAATTTTGTCATTAATACATTCAATATATACCCCCTCCGTCTCAAATTATCTGTTGTGTTTCTCTTACACTGGTCTCTTAAGAAACATTAGTTAGGAGGAGGTTTGGACTATTTTACCCTTATTTAAGTTTTAAGATAAAATCTCTCATCATTAAATACTTATTCTATTTATGTGTTATCTCCATCTTCAAGAACAATTATTATAAAGGGCAAGATGGAAAAATATAATTTACTTGTCTTGAACTTCTAAAATGACAAATAATTTGAGATAACTATTTTTAGAAAGCACGACAGATAATTTGAGACGAATGGAGTACTTCCCAACCCTCGAGTCTAAAATGGAATGAGAAATTTGGACAAGTTGGTTTTCCCTATACTTTGTATTCAACCACATAAATCATATCGAAAAACAACTTAAATTCCCTTCGTTAATTTCAAAATATATCACACCTACCTCGAGAATGCCATCATTTAATTTGCTTAACAAACCCTCTGTCTTCCTCTATAAATACACAAACCTTATTCTTATATTTCCTAACTAAAGCATATTATATAAAGAAAAAAATGAGTAGTGTTTCTATGGAGTCAATGGCAAGATCAAACGGCAAAGAACGTTATGGATTTGGCTTTCAAATGCCTTTGCATTATCCAAAATACACAAAGGCTGAGTATGAGATTATGCCTGAATGGAAGTTGGATTGTTTGCTTACTCAATATGGACTTCCTATTTATGGAGATGTAAAACAGAAGAGGAAGTTTGCTATGGGAGCTTTTCTTTGGACCTATTAAATTAAATTTCTTCTACATCTTGTTACAACCTTTTTGATACTTAATTTAGTATCGTAATATCTTCACAAGGTAGGGGTAAGGTATGCATATACACTACCTTCCCCATACTCCATCTATGAGATCACACTGAGTTTTTTATTGTTGTAGTTGTTGGTGTAATATAGTATCGTAATATTGAACTAAGACGATCTTAAATGGATCAGCGACGTGAGCAGTGAGGATTCATATTGCTGATCCCAACTTCTTAGAATTGAGCATAGTTGTTGTTATTGTAGTACTATAATGTTAGATATGTTTTGTGTTAAGTTTGTTTTAGTAGGAGTAAGAAAAAAGTGGGATGATTATGCAAGCTTTAATCTCTCCAGAATTAATAAGTGTGTTAGAATAATGATGTACAGTCAAATCTCTCTATAACAGCCTCGTTTGTTCCGAATATTTTTGGATATTATAGCGAAGTGTTGTTATAGAGAACACATATTATAACATAACATGAAATTTAGTTCCAGAAAAGTTTGACTTTTATAGTGAAGTGTTGTTATATAGGGATGTTGTTATAGAGAGGTCTAATCAATAAAATTTCAATATGTAAGTGCTAGCTATTCCCCTTCTTAAAGAAAATTGAAGGTGATATAATTGTCCTTCCTTTCTTAATTTTCACCTTGGTATGCAGAACATATTCAGTTTCATGAATTGATTAGATGGAGTAGATTTCAATGAGCCAAATTATTGATGCAACAAGATCTTCAGGAAGCACACACTTACCAGTTTTCTTAATTCTGCAGCCCTTTTATTGTTTTTAAATGATAAAATGGTGTTCAGGCCAGTTTCCACGTGCCTTGACTATTCCGCTGTTGTCTTTGACCAACACATATATTAGATAAATCTGTCTACTAAGACTTAGACAGATGAGAAATAAGCATCTAGCAATTTTTTGTCTCTGCTGAAATTTAAATATTGATCACCCATGGTCTGTCACGACCCAATTTTCCTTCCGTTGGGTTTCGTGATGGCACCTAGTCTTAAGGACTAGGTAAGCCTAATAATTGCGGAATAACAATAATGAATAATAACATCTAAAATTCTTCTGAAATAAATCCCTTATACAATGAACATATTCCCAAAACCCGGTAGTACAAGTCATAAGCTCTACATAGTTTCGCTACCATTTCTAAACACAACCGTATGGAAATAAGTACAACAGTGAGAATGTAAAATAGGAAGGTGACTCTTAAGCCTGCGAAAGCAGCCGCGGGGCTACCTTGAGTCTCCTCGGCAAGAATCCGTACAGCTACTAGCGAACAATACCCGGATCTGCACAAAAAGATGTGCAGAAGTGTAGTATGAGCACACCACAGCGGTGCCCAGTATGTATCAAGACTAACCTCGGTGGAGTAGTGACGAGGAACAATCAAGACATCTACTGGTCAAATGGAATAACAGGATATGATAATAAAATATCGAGATAAAGATAACGAGGTAATATCAACAGCGGAGAGAAATCAAAATACAAACAGTAGGAACAATAAAGGAAGAACACAGGTAGTAATGAACGACACCAAGTAAATCAGATAACCAAGTAAATCAACACTAACATAACAGGAACAGAGACAAGTAAGAATGTATCCAAATAAAGAAAACAATGCCAACTCAGTCACTCACATCATGTCTAATACACAATTCCGACCATCTCAATCCTCGATTTCTCACATCATAATCTCAACTTCCGAACCCTCAACATGCATGCACCTTGTGCTCCCATATTTTCCATCTCACTCTTGACAAAAGAAATTCACATGCTATACAATACATAATGTCCGTACAAATGCACTCAAGATGTTCAAAAAGTCTCATTTACCTAATATAAGTAGATTACAAATTATAAACTAATTAGGAAAGCCGACGAGAACGATGAAGTTATTTTTTGAAATCATTTGAATAAAGAAAGTACCATTTTTAATTAGAATACAACATCGAATGAATTATTACCTTTACCATGGGATTTAATAATTTATAACTTAGTAGAAGTTCCTTTTAAGTAGAATACAACCTCAGATGATTTAAGGAAAAATTTAGTTGAGAAACTAATTGAGTCAAAAATGTAGTAATTATTGAAGTTTGAAGTATTGAAATTTATATATATATATGCGGCGAGGTATTGACAACACTATGGGTTCCAACACAAAGAATCACAGCAGTAAGGGAATCTAACCCGTTGAAACACTTGAATTGATGACGACAATTATGCACAGCAAACAGAAAGTGCACGGCATCACCCTTCGTGCTTTTACACTCACAGAATATCGACAGCGGATCTCCCGGGATCCCATCCCGTAGTCCCAAATGTAAGTACTTAGGGGATCTCTTGGTATCCTGAGGATCTCTTGGTATCCTCAATATATGTGCTGGGGATCTCTTGGTATCCCGAGGATCTCTTGGTATCCTCAAAATATGTGCTGGGGATCTCTTGGTATCCTGAGGATCTCTTGGTATCCTCAATATATGTGCTGGGGATCTCTTGGTATCCCGAGGATCTCTTGGAATCCTCAATATATGTGCTGGGGATCTCTTGGTATCCCGAGGATCTCTTAGTATCCTCAATATATGTGTTGGGGATCTCTTGGTATCCCGAGCCAACAAATATGAACAATAGTATCCTGGCAAGGGAATCAACAATATGAACAAATAACACCCCGGCAAGGGAATCAACAATATAAACAATACATCCCGGCAAGGGAATCAACAACAATCCAACAATCCAATCACAAGGAACTTCCACCACCAAGAGTATGATTACATAGCAACAAGAGAATCACGGAGAAACTAAGAAAACACAAAACCTTAACAAAACAACAAAAGAACAGCTAATTCAATTAAGGCAATTAAGGCCAAGTAACAGGTAAGAGTCAGAGGAAAGCTAACAACATCGTATAGAACACATAGAGGTAAATTATGCAATTATATAACTCAATCATAATAGAATACTTCCCATATAATGAACATAAGGACCTAAGTACCCTAAAGGAAATTTTACCACAAATAAGCCCGAGCACACACTCGTCACCTCGCGCGCACGAACTACAATTAGCATGGAAGACTCAGATCCTAAGGGGAAGTCCCCCACACAAGGTTAGGCAAGATACTTACCTCAAAGATGACAAACCGCTACTCTAAAATGCACTTCTCGGGTGAAAAGACCTCCGGACGGCTCAAATCTAACCAAATTAACTTCAAAGCACAAATAAAACACATAAGAAATTATTCCGGATCATAAAGTTTTAATCTTTAACAAAATCTAAAAATTGGTCCAAAAGTCGACCCCCGGGCCCGCACCTCGGAACCCGACAAATTTCACAAAATCCAAATACCCATTCCAATATGAGTTCAACCATACAAAAATCATCAAATTCCGATACCATTTCGTCCCTCAAATCATGAAATTTCATTTTGAAAACCTTCTTCGAAAACCAACATTTTCCCTAACTAAAAACACAATTTAAATGACAAGAATAAGGACTAATTCATGTAATATTTTTAAGTCTCAGTGAAGAACACTTACCCAATCGATTTGTATGAAAACCCCTCAAAGAATCGCTCAAAATCGAGCTCCACAAGTCAAAATGTGATAAAAATGGTGAAACCCTCGATTTGGAAATTATATTCTATCCGCCCAGATTTTGTGCATTGCGAACGCGGAAGGACAATCGCGTTCGCGAAGAAGGGTAACTGAAGCTGCCAGGAAAAGCCTACGCGAACGCGGGTTATGGGACGCGAACGCGGAGAGAAAAGAACAGAGGCTTACGCGAACGCGGAGGTTGTGACGCGAACGCGAAGAAGAAATAGCCACCAGCCCCCCCCCCCCCCAGTTCCTAATTCTGCTATGCGAACGCGAGGTATTGGATGCGAACGCGAAGAAGGAGAAAGGCAAACCTTCGCGAACGCGAGATGTTAGCTGCGAACGCGAAGAACAATAAATTCCTCCTCCAGGATTACTCTTCGCGAACACGGAGGAGCAGACGCGAACGCGAAGAAGGAAACCAGCTGACAGATATCAGCAGTTCAAAATAGGAGGAAAAAGACTCGTAGCCCACCCGGAACACACCCGAGGCCCTCAGGACCTCAACCAAACATGCCAACATATCCCATAATATCATTCAAACTTGTTTCAACCTTCGGAACGCTCAAAACAACATCAAAACACCAATTTAAAATCAGATTCAAGCCTAAGAACTCCAAAAACTCTCAATTTATGCTTTCGATCAAAAAGTCTATAAAACCTCATCCGAATGGCCTGAAATTTTGCACACACGTCACATTCCACACTACGGAGCTACTCCAACTTCCGGAATTCCATTCTGACCCTCGGATCAAAATCTCACAATCAAACCGGAAACTTCAAAAATTCAACTTTCGGCATTTCAAGCCTAAATTGGCTACGGACCTCCAAAACACAATCCGAACGCACGCCTAAGTCCAAAATCACCAGCTGTTGGAATCATCAAAAATTCATTCCGGGGCCGTCTACTCAAAAGTCCAATTCCGGTCAAATTCCCACCGCTTAAACTCCCAAAACTAGATTCCTTCTTCCAATTTGACTCTGCATCATCCTTTAACTGAATTCAACCATGCACGCAAGTCGATACTCGTATTATGAAGTTGTTCCAGACCTTACGCTGCTGAATGGAGCTTAAATTCTCAAAACGACCGGCCGGGTCGTTACATCCTCCCCCTCTTAAAACCAACGTTCGTCCTCGAACGTGCCAAGATTCGCCTCGAAGTTCTTAATTCATTGAATGCACACTCCCAGCATATACCCGCGGGTGATCCCAAGTCACCCTAATCCACATAAATCTGACGACACCATCTCAACTGAAATTTAGCCTTTCTAGCAATACTAATAAGCCTTAGAGCCCAACTCCCCATCTCCCATTCATTTCCAAGGGACCTGATTCTAAATCCACATCCGGTATCAGTCTCAACTAGCTGCAACCACTTATGCCTACACCCACAGAGTACATCCACACAACATACACACCACACATAGGCTTATAATAACATTCCTGATCACAATATTTGCCCGAATCAATCCTGCACCGGCCATAAGCCTCAAATTCGATAGGAACCCTTTTGAAACCTCAGCAACACTGACGATGGTACAATAGCCACGAAAACTACATAACTAACACCCGAATCACCCAATCACAACTAATACCAACGGGCACACACTCCATAAGCTAGAATTCAAGAAGCACCGAACTAAAATGACTGAATATGGAAAGGAAACACATAAAGGAACTATCAAACAAGTCCGTCAAGCACAAATTTTTCTATCAGAACTAATTTACAACACAATCTAACAAGAAAGAATTACAGCATATAAAAGAATCACAAGGATCTCATACTGATATAACTCCACCGCGGTACACAGCCCGGTCTCAACACATCAAATCACATGAAACAACGAGGGTCCTGCCCTCAACTCTGGATCTCAAGTAGGATAGATATCAAACCCGCTGGAAACTTTCACTAGACCAATTTTCGTCATAAATTACAACAAGTACTGGCTCCCACACCGGTGGAGCATAAAATCACGGCTCGTAGCCAGAATGCTCATAAATCACATCAAGCCTGCCGAAAAGGACAACAGAAATTTACTACTAGTCTCATAACTCTCTCGATTAAAAAAAAACAGACGATAGCCACGGCTATCACTCATAGAGCCTTCCAACAGGGATACACATAAACAGAGTGTAAATCATGAAACACACCTATAAGTGGGCAACAAATAGGGGAACCTGATAAGCATAGTTGTAATGAACTACGGATGGTGCTCTGCTATAAAGAATCAAAATCATACCCGAATGACATCATCTGGCGCAACGGCCTTAAGCCTACTATATGAAACACATCGACGGGCCGGGCCTCCCCCCTCTTGGGCGCCCTCTACTCACCTGAATACCTTGTTGTGACACATCTGCCCGAAATCTGGTGAAATCTCTCACCATGTAGCTAGTATCTCCACACTCAAGCAACCTCTATACTGACGTGGCTGTGGGAACTGCGCGGTATGGGTACTCTGAGACCCATGAACACCTGAATCACTGTGAAGCCTGAAGCGCAAACTGAACTAGCTGACCCGCGAACCTCCACCATGTCGTACCCTACCTCCAGAATAAGGGCTAGCAGATCCCTCCGGTCTACGAGGCCTCCTCGCCTCCTTGTACTTTCTCTCTCCAAATCTCGTCTGTCCTCTGGCTCCCGGTCCCATATGCCCTCTAACCGACGAGCGATCCTTACCACCTGCTGAAATAGAACATATGACTCCAACTCTCGAGCCATGCTGAACCGAAGTGACTAAGGTACAACTCTCTCGAAACATCTCTGAAAACTCATGTAAGTGAAACTGCATCGGCCGATTACCCAACTCATATGTCCACCACCACTGATAAGCCGCTCCGTCAGGCTGGAACGTAGTAAAAACAACCCCACTCGTCTCTGCAATACCCATAGTGCTGATAATGCGATGGCACTCCTCTATGAAACCCATTGTGCTCTCTTAAGCCAAACCGCTTAATGTAGGAGGGTCACTCTTTCTTGAACCTCGCAAATTCTAAGTTGCTCTCCCTCGGATGTTGCTGCCCTGATCATGGGCTGAACTGGAACCACAAATTGTGTCGCCATGACGCCTGGAACCTGACCGACGGGAACTCGTTGTCCTGAGTGTGGTGTAGGTGCGGCACGCACTCCTCGTCTGTCTCTGCCTCTAACGATACCTGCTCCAGAAGCAGCTTCATCGATAACCGCAGCTCGTGTCCTCACCGTCGGTGAGAGAATGGAAGGATGAAAGTTCAAATTCCAAGATCAATAAGCTCGCACGATAAGAATGAAGGAAGTGAGATTGTCCTAATAGTTCCGTAGCCTCTCGAAGATAACTACAGACGTCTCCGTACCGATCCGCAAGACTCTACTAAACTCGCTTATGACTCGTATCACCTATGAACCTAGAGCTCTGATACCAACCTGTCACGACCCAATTTCCCCTCCATTGGGTTTCGTGATGGCACCTAGTCTTAAGGACTAGGTAAGCCTAATAATTGCGGAATAACAACAATGAATAATAACATCTAAAATTCTTCTGAAATAAATCCCTTACACAATGAACATCTTCCCAAAACCCGGTAGTACAAGTCATAAGCTCTACAGAGTTTCGCTACCATTTATAAACACAACCGAATGGAAATAAGTACAGTAGTGAGAATGTAAAATAGGAAGGTGACTCTTAAGCCTGCGAACGCAGCAACAGGGCTACCTTGAGTCTCCTCGGCAAGAATCCGCACAGCTACTAGCGAACAATACATGGATCTGCACAAAAAGATGTGCAGAAGTGTCGTATGAGTACACCACAGCGGTGCCCAGTAAGTATCAAGACTAACCTCGGTGGAGTAGTGACGAGGAACAGTCAAGACATCTACTGGTCAAATGGAATAACAGGATATGATAATAAAATATCGAGATAAAGATAACGAGGTAATATCAACAGTGGAGAGAAATCAAAATACAAACAGTAGGAACAATAAAGGAAGAACACGGGTAGTAACGAACGACACCAAGTAAATCAGATAACCAAGTAAATCAACACTTACATAACAGGAACAGAGACAAGTAAGAATGTATCCAAATAAAGAAAACAATGCCAACTCAGTCACTCACATCATGTCTAATACACAATCCCGACCATCTCAATCCCCGGTTTCTCACATCATAATCTCAACTTTCGAACCCTCAACACACATGCACCTTGTGCTCCCATATTTTCCATCTCACTCTTGACAAAAGAAATCCACATGCTATACAATACATAATGTCCGTACAAATGCACTCAAGATGTTCAAGAAGTCTCATTTACCTAATATAAGTAGATTACAAATTCTAAACTAATTAGGAAAGCCGGCGAGAACGATGAAGTTATTTTTTGAAATCATTTGAATAAAGAAAGTACCATTTTTAATTAGAATACAACATCGAATGAATTATTACCTTTACCATGGGATTTAATAATTTATAACTTAGTAGAAGTTCCTTTTAAGTAGAATACAACCTCAGATGATTTAAAGAAAAATTTAGTTGAGAAACTAATTGAGTCAAAATGTAGTAATTACTGAAGTTTGAAGTATTGAAATTTATATATATATACGGCGAGGTATTGACAACACTATGGGTTCCAACACAAAGAATCACAACAGTAAGGGAATCTAACCCGTTGAAACACTTGAATTGATGACGACAATTATGCACAGCAAACAGAAAGTGCACGGCATCACCCTTCGGGCTTTTACACTCACAGAATATCGACAGAGGATCTACCGGGATCCCGTCCCGTAGTCCCAAACGTAAATACTTGGGAGATCTCTTGTTATCCCGAGGATATCTTGGTATTCTCAATATATGTGCTGGGGATCTCTTGGTATCCCGAGGATCTCTTGGTATCCTCAATATATGTGCAGGGGATCTCTTGGTATCCCGAGGATCTCTTAGTATCCTCAATATATGTGCTGGGGATCTCTTGGTATCCCGAGGATATCCTGGTATCCTCAATATTTATGCTGGGGATCTCTTGGTATCCCGAGCCAACAAATATGAACAATAGTATCCTGGCAAGGGAATCAACAATATGAACAAATAACACCCCGGCAAGGGAATCAACAATATAAACAATACATCCCGGCAAGGAAATCAACAACAATCCAACAATCCAATCATAAGGAAGTTCCGCCACCAAGAGTATGATTACATAGCAACAAGAGAATCACGGAGAAACTAAGAAAACACAATAACCTTAACAAAACAATAAAAGAACAGCTAATTCAATTAAGGCAATTAAGGCCAAGTAACGGGTAAGAGTCATAGGAAAGCCAACAACATCGTATAG
>NW_017672625.1:0-707 GCF_001879085.1 Nicotiana attenuata
ATATCAACTACCGAAGCCCATCCACATTGGGCACGCAAATCCGGCCCTGCATCCTCATCACGCCATCATCATCAATAGTCACATCTCTGGCATCATCGTGCTGAACCCTGTCCTTCAGGACAAGCAAATGTGGATCATTATACTGGTGCTCTCTGATGCGGTCATATAAGGAAGACCGAGAAACTACACAAGCCAATATCCGACTAGGTTCCGAAATATCTAACCTCACCATCCGATTGGCCAAAGCCTGAACATCGACTGCGAAGGGCCTCTCCCCAACTGGAATGTACGCCAAGCTACCCATACTGACCGCCTTCCGGCTTAACGCATCGGCCACTACGTTGGCGTTCCCCGGATGATAAAAAACTGGTAATATCATAGTCCTTGAGTAACTCAAGCCACCTCCGCTGCCTCAAATTAAGATCCTTCTGTTTGAACAAATGCTGAAGGCTGCGATGATCAGTATATACCTCACAAGATACGCCATATAAGTAGTGCCTCCAAATCTTCAACGCATGAACTATAGCAGCCAACTCCAAATCATGTACGGGGTAGTTCTGCTCATGAGGCTTCAACTGACGAGAAGCATATGCAATAACTCTACCCTCCTGCATCAACACACATCCGATCCCAACTCTCGAAGCATCACAATACACAGTGTAAGAACCTGAGGCTGATGGCAAAACTAACACTGGAGCTGTGGTCAA
>NW_017672625.1:1319-6791 GCF_001879085.1 Nicotiana attenuata
GAAGATTACATCTCGCCCCTCGATCGGGGAATCACAAACCATCAAGGCACATATAATACTGAGCGCTCACGTGCGCATATAGACGTGTGGAAGGAATTTCAAGAGTTATATCTCAAGCTGAATCAAGTACGCACGATAAGAATTCCAAGAATGGGAAGTTTTCCTAAAGTTTCTGCAGCCTCTCGAGGAGAAGTACAGGCGTCCCCGTGCCGTTCCGCGAGACTCTACTAAACCGGCTCATGACTCGCGAGGCCTAGTAACCTAGGCTCTGATACTAACTTGTCACGACCCCAATCCCGGTCGTGATGGCGCCCAACACTAATGCTAGGCAAGCCCGACCAATTAAACACTCTCAACCCAAATTCGCAATCTGTTAACAAATAATACGATTAAAATAGTAAATATTAAGTTTCCAATCCGGAACTAGATAAAATAGTATGAAAAATAATAACGAATATACCAAACATTCCCCCAATAGATCTGGAGTCACGAGTCTACAGCCTCTAAATGTAACAGAGTAATATATTCATAGTAATAAAGAAAGTCTAGGATAGGGAAAGATAAATGCAATAAAGGGGAGAAGTCGGGTCCTGCGGACGTCAGGCAGCTACCTCAACAACTCCTAAACTGAACTTCACGAAGACGGCAAACAGCTCCACTAAGTCTCCGGAGCACCTGAATCTGCACACATAGTGCAGGGAGTAAAGTGAGTACTTCCAACTCAGTGAGTAATAAACATATATAATGGCTGAAAGTAAGAAATTCCGAAATATTACAATATAAAGCTATAATCAGCGATTCAGCACATAAAACGATGGAACAACAACAATACCAGCACAAATAAGACAAATAGGTATAAATGCATGAATGCAATGCAATGCACATGACCGCTGCGGCGCGCAGCCCGATCCATTTGGGTACCCGCGCTCACTGTGGGGGTTCAGACTCCGGAGGGGCTCCTACAGCCCAAGCGCAATATCATCGTAGCATTCGCTGCGGCGTGCAGCCCGATCCACACTCAGTCCAGATATATATATATATGCATGCAAGCCACTCGGGCACAGTCAAACTGTTCATTTTTAGTTTCTATTATTAGGAGTTATAGAGCTAAGTATTTAAACCTTTATTTATTTATTAAACATTTCGAGGCAGCGTCTAACTCAGGACTGATATCATGAAATATGCTAAGCATCATGGAAGCAGTGATAAGGATCCCTGAAGGATGCAAATGATATGCACAAAGCCCCAAACACATTCATAAAATCCAAGTAGGATGATTACCAAATAATTTCTAGTCAAGAACACAGTACGAACATCAATCGGAACAGACTAGGTCAAAATCCCCAGTCACTATCGACCCCGCACGCATCATAGAGTACGTGTCTCGCCTCAATATAGCGTCACAGTGTGATATACCGGGGTTTCAAACCCTCAGGTCATCATCTACATCTATTACTCACCTCAAGCCGGCCACAAGTCTAGCTCGCTATGCCTTTGCCTTTCGAATCAACCTCTTCGCACGCCGAATCTGATTAAAACCACAACGAATACATTACAATAGGCTAAAGAAACATAACCCAATCGAAAAGACTCGAAAAAATACCAAAATTCACGAAGTTGGCAAAACCCGAGCCCCGGGCCTACTTCTCGAAAAATTACGAAATTTACGTCACTGGATTCCTCGTCTCGCCACGAGTCTACACATACCAATTTTACCAAAATCGGAGTTCAAATGCCCTTTCAAAATCCATTTTTACATCACAGCTTTCCAAGCTCTAACTTGACCCGTTTTTGATGAATTTTCCACAATTTACATGTAATTTCTACCATAAACTCGAATAATTAGGCCAAGAGACTTACCTCCAATTGATTCTCAGTCAAAACCCTCGAAAATCCTCACCCAGCTCTCCAAGTCGCTTTAAAATGATGGAAACTACCTCTTGTTCGCGGATGAAATTTAATATTTTAAACCCTTCTGCCAACAGCGATTTTCGCTTATGCGGTCCCGCTTCCGCTTATGCGGGACCGCTTCTGCGGCCAAAATTCCGCTTATGCGGTCTTCACTTAAAAACCCAACGTCCGCTTTTGCGTCTCCTCATCCGCTTCTGCGAACCACTCAAGACCGCTTCTGCGGTTTATAGTCCGCTTCTGCGGACTCGCATTTGCGAAAAATGTTCCGGTTTTGCGAAAACACTCCACCAGGATACGAAACGCTTCTGCGCTCCTTTACCCACTTCTGCGGAACCGCTTCTGCGGTCCATTTCTGCAGAAGCGGAAATACCAGATGACAGAAAAACTGAACCTACAACACACCTCAAAACGCTCGTTTAACCACCCGAATTCACCCCAAGGCCCCCCGGGACCTCAACCAACAACACCAAAACATCCTAATACCTTATTCAAACTTGTTCCAATCTTTAAAACACATTAAACAATGCTAAAACCATCAAATCACATCGAATTCAAGCCTAAGTTTCTTAAAAACTTCCGAATTACGCATTCGATCAAAAACCCGACCAAAACACCTCCGAATGACCTGAAATTTTGCACACATATCCAAAATCACCTAACAGAGCTACTACAACTCTAGGAATTCCATTCCGACCCTCAGATCAAAATCTCACCTATCCACCGCAATTCGCCAAAATGCCAACTTTGCCAATTCAAGCCTAATTCTACTCCGGACCTCCAAAATCACTTTCGATCGCACTCCTAATTCATAAATCACCTCCCGAAGCTAACCGAATCACCGAAATTCACATACGAGCCTTCTAACTAATAAGTCAACGTTCGGTTGACTTTTCCAAAACAAACCTTCCTTAAAGAGACTAAGTGTCTCATTTCCTATCCAAACCAATTCAATTCAACTCTAACTCACCCGTTGCTGATAATAAAACATGAAAGAGCAATAAATGGGGGAAACAGGGCTGTAATACATGAGACGACGGGTTGGGTCGTCACATCCTCCCCAACTTAAACAAACGCTCGTCCTCGAGCGGGTCGAGAAGCATACCTGAGGTCTCAAATAGGTGAGGATATCTGCTCCGCATCTCCTGCTCAGTCTCCCAAGTAGCTTCCTCTACGGGCCGACCTCTCCACAGCACCTTTACCGAAGCTATATCCTTTGATCTTAATTTCCGAACCTGACGACCCAAAATAGCCACTGGCTCCACATCGTAAGTCAGGTCATCATCCAACTGAACCGTGCTGAAGTCTAACACATGGGACGGGTCCCCAACATACTTCCGGAGCATAGAACATGAAATACCGGGTGAACTCCCGACAAGCTGGGTGGCAAAGCAAGCATGTAGGCCACTTCCCCAACTCTCCTAAGTATCTCAAAAGGACCAATGAACCGTGGACTCAACTTTCCTTTCTTTCCAAATCTCATAACGCCCTTCATAGGCGAAACCTTCAACAAAATCTTCTCTCCCACCATGTAGGATACGTCTCGAACCTTCCGGTCCACATAACTCTTCTGACGCGACTGAGCTGTACGAAGTCCCTCCTGAATCACTTTCACCTTCTCTAAAGCATCCTGAACCAACTCTGTCCCCAATAGTCTAGCCTCGCCGGGCTCAAACCAACCAACCGGAGACCTACACCGTCTCCCATATAAGGCCTCATACGGTGCCATCTAAATGCTGGACTGATAGCTGTTGTTGTACGCGAACTCTGCAAATGGTATAAACTCAGCCCAAGAACCTCCAAAATCAATAACACAGGCACGCAACATGTCCTCCAATATCTGAATGGTACGCTCGGACTGCCCGTCCGTCTGGGATGAAATGCTGTGCTCAGCTCTGCCTGTGTACCCAATTCTTGCTGAAAAGTCTTCCAGAAATAGGAAGTAAACTGAGTACCCCTATCCGAGATGATAGAAACTAGGACCCCATGCAACCTAACAATCTCCCGGATGAAAATCTCTGCCAACCGCTCCGAAGAATAGGTAGTACACACCGGAATGAAGTGCGCGGACTTGGTCAGCCGATCCACAATCACCCAAAATCGAATCAAACTTCTTCGAGGTACGAGGGAGACCACTCACAAAATCCATGGTAATCCTCTCCCACTTCCACTCGGGAATATCTATCCGCTGAAGTACACCACCGGGTCTCTGATGCTCATATTTGACCTGCTGACAGTTGATACACCGAGCTACATGACTCACTATGTCTTTCTTCATTCTCCTCCACCAGTAGTGCTGCCTCAAATCCTGATACATCTTTGCGGCACCCGGATGAATGGAATACCGCGAGCTGTGGGCCTCCTCTAATATCAACTACCGAAGCCCATCCACATTGGGCACGCAAATCCGGCCCTGCATCCTCATCACGCCATCATCATCAATAGTCACATCTCTGGCATCATCGCGCTGAACCCTGTCCTTCAGGACAAGCAAATGTGGATCATTATACTGGTGCTCTCTGATGCGGTCATATAAGGAAGACCGAGAAACTACACAAGCCAATATCCGACTAGGTTCCGAAATATCTAACCTCACCATCCGATTGGCCAAAGCCTGAACATCGACTGCGAAGGGCCTCTCCCCAACTGGAATGTACGCCAAGCTACCCATACTGACCGCCTTCCGGCTTAACGCATCGGCCACTACGTTGGCGTTCCCCGGATGATAAAAAATGGTAATATCATAGTCCTTGAGTAACTCAAGCCACCTCCGCTGCCTCAAATTAAGATCCTTCTGTTTGAACAAATGCTGAAGGCTGCGATGATCAGTATATACCTCACAAGATACGCCATATAAGTAGTGCCTCCAAATCTTCAACGCATGAACTATAGCAGCCAACTCCAAATCATGTACGGGGTAGTTCTGCTCATGAGGCTTCAACTGACGAGAAGAATATGCAATAACTCTACCCTCCTGCATCAACACACATCCGATCCCAACTCTCGAAGCATCACAATACACAGTGTAAGAACCTGAGGCTGATGGCAAAACTAACACTGGAGCTGTGGTCAACGCTGTCTTGAGCTTCTGAAAGCTCTCCTCGCACTCGTCTGACCATACGAATGGTGCACCCTTCTGCGTCAACTTAGTCAAGGGCGAAGCAATAGAGGAAAAACCCTGGACGAACCGGCGATAATAACCTGCCAAACCGAGGAAACTTCGAATCTCCGTGGCTGAGGATGGTCTGGGCCAACTCTGCACCGCCTCTACCTTCTTTGGATCAACTTGAATACCATCACTGGACACCACGTGTCCCAGAAAAGCTACGGACCCAAGCCAAAACTCACATTTGGAGAACTTTGCATAGAGATTCTCCTCCCTCAACCTCTGTAACACCACTCTCAAATGCTGAGCATGCTCCTCCTGGCTACGCGAGTACACCAGGATATCATCAATAAAAACCGATAACAATGAATCCAGATACGGCCGAAATACGCTGTTCATCAAGTGCATGAACGCGGCTGGGGCATTAGTCAGCCCAAAAGCATAAACCAGGAACTCAT
>NW_017672625.1:7582-24655 GCF_001879085.1 Nicotiana attenuata
ATCTACAATGATAGTATCACCCACCAGGGTAGATACGTGCACAGGCAAAGCAAGACAACCTCGGGTAGTACCCGGGTGATGAGAAAAATATGAAGATACATAGGAATAGGTAGATCCGGGATCAAATAAGACAGAGGCATCTCTGTGGCAGACTGAGATAATACCTGTGATAACAGCATCTGAGGCAATGGCGTCCTTCCTGTCTGGAAGAGCATAGAATCGAGCCTGACCACTGCCAGTCCGGCCTCCACCCCTGGGGCAGCCCCTGGCTACCTGGCCTCCACCCCTAGCTGACTGGGCGGGTGCTGATGAAACAGGAGCAGAAGATGAGGGTTGATCCCTCTGCTGAGACTGACTACCATGACGCCGATGACACTGTCTCCTCATATGACCGAACTCACCGCACTCGTAGCAACTACCCAGCGCTGGAGAAGGGGACTGATGGAAACCCCTTGCTGCTGAAGAACCCTGGGCTGAAGAGGCAGGTGTAGAGCTCTGAGCTGGAAGGGCACTAAGTGAAGTCTGGCCCTGCTGAAATCCCTGATGACCACGGCCTGAGGAAGCCCCACTGTGCTCTGGACGACCTGACTGAGGAGGCCTGAAGGAATGACCTCTGCCACGCTGGAACTGGCCCCTAGACGGAGCACCATTGAAACTACCTGAACCTCGAGGCCTCTTTGCCTCTCTCTCCTCACGCTCCCGACGGCGAACCGTCTCAATCTCTCGAGCCATGTCAACTACCTCCTCAAACGAGGCACCCATAACCCTCTCTCTGGTCATCAAAATGCGGAGTGAATAGTTGAGGCCATCCACAAACCTCCTAATCCTTTCCCGATCTGTCGGGATCATCCAAGTGGCATGCCGAGCTAGCTGTGTGAATCTCAACTCGTACTAGGTCACAGACATGTCCCCCCTGAACCAACCACTCGAACTAACGACGCAGCTCCTCCATGTGAGACTGTGGTACGTACTTCTCCAGAAAGAGAGTGGAGAACTGCTGCCACGTAAGGGGCGCTGCACCAACCGGCCTACGCCTCTCGAAGTCCCCCCACCAGGTGAATGCAGACCCTGAGAACTGGAAAGTAGTAAAAGCCACACCACTCGACTCTAAGATCCCTGCAGTACGAAGCATACGCTGACACTTATCTAGAAAACCCTGGGCATCCTCGCCCTCAGCACCGCTGAACATCGGAGGCTGAAGCCTGCCGAATCTCTCAAGACGACGCTGCTCATCGTCCGGCATAGCTGGAACCTCATAGGCTGGAGCTGGTGCAACTGGAGCAACCGGAGCAACCGGAACAACTGGAGCAACCGGAACAACTGGAGGAACTATGGCTGCTTCCGGTGTCTGAAATCCCTGGGCAGCCTGCTCAGGTGTGTGAGCAACAGGGGTCTGATGTCCTCCCCCGGTCTGGGAAGCAGCTGCTGCAGTAGAAGCTGAGACTGCCTGAGCCAGGCCAGTGCAAACTGATAGTATCTGTGCCAAGGTCTCCTGGAGACCAGGAATAGCAATAGGCACTGCTGGTGCCTGCACAGGTGCTGCTGGGACATCGACAGCTGGAGTCTGGTCCTGAACTGTGGCAGCTGTGGGTCAGCAGGTGCTGTCTCTGCTGCCCTACCTCGACCACGACCACGGCCTCTCGTGGGTGGTACTGGTGGTCGACCATCGCGTCTGGTAGCACGAGTTCTCGCCATCTGCGAGAGAATAGAATACAGGAATTTAGTTCTTGAATCACAAAGCCGCACGACAAGAATTTCAAGGATATGGAGTTTTCCTAAAGGTTCTGCAGCCTCTCGAGGAGAAGTACAGGCGTCCCCGTACCGTTCCGCGAGACTCTACTAAACCGGCTCATGACTCGCGAGGCCTAGTAACCTAGGCTCTGATACCAACTTGTCACGACCCCAATCCCGGTCATGATGGCGCCCAACACTAATGCTAGTCAAGCCCGACCAATTTAAATACTCTCAACCCAAATACGCAATCCGTTAACAATAATACGATTAAAATAGCAAATATCAAGGTTCCAATCCGAAACTAAATAAAATAGTACGGAAAATAATAACGAATATCCAAACATTCCCCAATAGATCTGGAGTCACGAGTCTAGAGCCTCTAGATGTAACAGAGTACTATATCCATAGTAATAAAGAAGTCTAGGATATGGAAAGATAAATGAAATAAAGGGGAGGAGTCGGGTCCTGCGGACGTCAGGCAGCTACCTCAACAACTCCTGAAAATAAACTTCACGAAAACAGCAAACAGTTCCACTAAGTCTCCGGAGCACCTGAATCTGCACACATGGTGCAGGGAGTAAAGTGAGTACTTCCAACTCAGTGAGTAATAAACATATATAATGGCTGAAAGTAAGAAATTCCGAAATATCACAATATAAAGCTATAATCAGCGATTCAGCACATAAAACAGTGGAACAACAACAATACCAGGACAAGTAAGACAAACAGGTATAAATGCATGAATGCAATGCAATGCACATGACCGCTGCGGCGCGCAGCCCGATCCATCTGGGTACCCGGCTCACTGTGGGGGTTCAGACTCCGGAGGGGCTCCTACAGCCCAAGCGCAATATCATCGTAACATTCGCTGCGACGTGCAGCCCGATCCACACTCAGTCCAGATATATATATATATGCATGCAAGCCACTCGGGCACAGTCAAATTGTTCATTTTTAGTTTCAATTATTAGGAATTATAGAGCTAAGTGTATAAACCTTTATTTGTTTACTAATCATTTCGAGGCAGTGTCTAGCTCAGGACTGATATCATGCAATATGCTAAGCATCATGGAAACAGTGATAAGGATCCCTGAAGGATGCACATGATAGGCACAAAGCCCCAAACAAATTCATAAAAATCCAAGTAGGATGATTACCAAACAATTTCTAGTCAAGAACACAGTACGAACATCAATCAGAACGGACTAGGTCACAATCCACAGTCACAATCGACCCCGCACTCGTCATAGAGTACGTGTCTCGCCCCAATATAGCATCACAATATGATATACCGGGGTTTCAAACCCTCAGGTCATCATCTACATCTATTACTCACCTCAAGCCGGCCACAAGTCTAGCTCGCTATGCCTTTGCCTTTTGAATCAACCTCTTCGCACGCCGAATCTGATTAAAACCACAACAAATACATTACAATAGGCTAAAGAAACATAACCCAATCGAAAAGACTCGAAAAACACCAAAATTCACGAAGTTGGCAAAACCCGAGCCCCGGGCCCACTTCTCGAAAAATTATGGAATTTACATCACTGGATTCCTCGTCTCGCCAAGAGTCTACACATACCAATTTTACCAAAATCGGAGTTCAAATGCCCTTTCAAACTCCATTTTTACATCACAGCTTTCCAAGCCCTAGCTTGACCCGTTTTTGATGAATTTTCCACAATTTACTTGTAATTTCTACCATAAACTCGAATAATTAGGCCAAGAGACTTACCTCCAATTGATTCTCAGTCAAAACCCTCGAAAATCCTCGCCCAAAGCTCTCCAAGTCGCTTAAAAATGGTGAAAACTACCTCTTGTTCGCGGGTGAAATAAATCCTTTAAACCTTTCTGCCAACAACGATATTCGCTTATGCGGTCCCGCTTCCGCTTGTGCGGGACCGCTTCTACGGCCAAAAATCCGCTTATGCGGTCTTCACTTAAAAACCCGGACTTCGCTTATGCGACTCGAACTCCGCTTCTGCGGTTCCCTCAAAACCGCTTCTGCGGTACAATGTCCGCTTATGCGGACCCGCTGAAGGGACCAACTTCCGCTTATGCGGAACTACCCTAACCCACACCTAGCCGCTTCTGCGATCGCTTACCCGCTTCTGCGGTCCATTTCCGCAGAAGCGGAAATACCAGATGACAGCAACAACAGACCTGAAGCAAACTTCAAAACTCTCGTTCAACCACCCGAATTCACCCCGAGGCCCCCGGGACCTCAACCAAAAACACCAATACATCCTAAAACCTCATTCAAACTTGTTCTCATCCTCAAAACACATCAAACAATGCTAAAACCATCAAATCACATCGAATTCAAGCCTAAGTTTCTTAAAAACTTCCGAATTACGCATTCGATCAAAAACCCGACCAAAACACCTCCGAATGACCTGAAATTTTGCACACATATCTAAAATCACCTAACGGAGCTACTGCAACTCTTGGAACTCCATTCCGACCCTCGGATCAAAATCTCACCTATCCACCGGAATTCGCCAAAATGCCAACTTTGCCAATTCAAGCCTAATTCTACTCCGGACTTTCAAAATCACTTCCGATCGCACTCCTAAGTCACAAATCACCTCCCGAAGCTAATCGAATCACCGGAATTCACATCTGAGCCTTCTAACTAATAAGTCAACATTCGGTTGACTTTTCCAACCCAAACCTTCCTTAAAGGGACTAAGTGTCTCATTTCCTATCCAAACCAATTCAATTCAACTCTAACTCACCCGTTGCTGATAATAAAACATGAAAGAGCAATAAATGGGGGAAACGGGGCTATAATACATGAGACGACGGGTTGGGTCGTCACGTCTTTGGAGTTGGTTTATTTCATGTTTCAGACCTGGAGTCTGAATTAGGCTCTCCTTGGTTGTACTTTAATTTCTGATGTAATTTTGCTTTTCTTTATTCATCCTGGGTTGTAATAATTTGTAATAACTTATGGGGTTTATAGTGAAAAGGGGAGGGTCACTCATGTATGTATGCGGGTAGACATCATGTTCTTATGTATTTATTCCTGTAATCACATCCTGCTTTTCACTTATGCATTTCATATAGAAATCCTGCCTATAGTTCCGCACTTCTCATATATAGAAATCATGCCTTCGGTTTTCTGGACTTATGCATATATAGATACCATGTCTTTAAGGTTTTGCACTCATAGAGATACCATGTCTTTAAGGTTCTGCACTTATGCATATATAGATACCATGTCTTTAAGGCTCCGCATTCATATAGATACCATGACTGTAGGCTTCTGCACTCTTGCATCATATAGATCACCTGTCTATAGGATCTCTTAAATTCTGCATTTACATCTATCATTAGGCAAACAGTTCATAGGTTTAAATAATAAATTGCATTCTAGATACCATGCTTATAGGACTCTTGCATTTCTATAAACGTTTTAAAACCAACCACGCTTAGAAAGCATGCCTATAGGAGTAACCAGCTGAATCTGAATCATCTACAAGTCTAAAATCAGTGGTAACGATACTCAATACCTGCAGAACTTATGTTTTTCTATAATCAGCAAGCCTTCTTTAAAATCAGTCTACTTCTGCATTGCTAGATATCATACCTATAGGTCTCACCTAGGCAAGCCATTAGGTAATTAATTAAATACACCATTCTTTATTAATTACAACCAGCGGGCAGGTCTAATTCGGACATCTTATCTGAAAATATGTGATAAATCAGCCTGCCTTAACACTTTAAGTTAATTCAGACCATAACCAGTACGTACAAGACATGCTAAACAATCTGTCTTTAAGTGAGGAGGCCTGTGTGAGCCTTTTTAACTGTTATGTGTTTCCCATATCTGCTTTATGTGTTTTTGTCTGTCGCCTTAGAATTTTATCCTTTTAAACTCTGAAAAGCCCAAATCTCCCTCCCCCTTTAGGACTAATAGTCCCAAATGCCTTCGGGACAGATAGGATTGGGACGGGTAATAGCATGCAATAAGTAACGATACCATTCCGCGCTTTAATACCTTAACGGGGTGGGAAAGGGTAGATATGGATATGATGACCACGCGATAACACCACGTGTATAAACGGTTACCGGGTGTTGTGTGGGGTGATCCATATTATTTATAAACTTAGGACCCCCTTCCCTTTTACTTGTTTAATCTTTCAGAATTTCCTCTTTTTAAAAAAAAAAAAGAAACTGCTCAATTTTCAGCTTCCTTTAACTTTTCTTTTACTTCAATTGCTTGCATCAATTACGTGAAAACCTTCCTTTTACTTGTTTATTTTCAGAACTTTAAAATTGCTTTCTTCCCAACTTTCAGCTTCTTTAACTTCTTTTGCTTCAGTTGCTTGCAACCGTTATGTGAAAGCTATCTAGTATTTACAATGCTTGCTTGTTTACTTGTTGTTTGTACTTAATGTCACAATTGTAGCATGGCCGGGAACCACACTAGTGGATCTTGAGGGGTGCCTAACACCTTCCCCTCGAGATAATTTCAAGCCCTTACCCAATCTCTGGTTTTTTCCAAATCAAATTTCTTTAGTGTCCTAATGCACTTAATCATTAGGTGGCGACTCTTCAATTGCAAACCCAATTCCCAAAAGGAAATGAGTTGTCCGCCCAAATGTCATAACCCTGATTCGCGAGAAAAATGGGGCATCGACACTTCTCATGCATTGCATTCATGTACATTGACCCATGACCAGATGGCGTTATATACGCATTTATATATATATGGGGAAGGTTATGACGTTATATACGCACCACCTCCTGATCAGCTGGTATACGTTGATGATTTGCCCACAGTGGCCGAGATGATATGATGGGATGCCCTCAAAGGCTTGATGATGTTATGAATACATGTACCTATGCACGACATGACATTCATACGCATATGCATGATGCTATAAGTATTTCATGATTTACAGAGTTATCCAGACTTACAGGTTGAGTCATTTACTCTATATTTCTTTCATGTCTGTTATGTACGTATTTATGTGCCTTACATAATCGGTACATTATTCGTACTGATGTCCATTTTGCCTGGGGAAGCTGCGTTTCATGCCCGCAGGTCCCGATAGACAGGTCGAGAGCCCTCCAAGTAGGCTATCAGCTCAGCGGAAGATGTTGGTGCGCTCCATTTGCTTCGGAGTTGCTTGTTTGGTTAGTATGATTTAGACGTGTATTGTTTGGTATGGCGGGACTCTGTCCCGACCTTTACGAAAATTATGTATTCTTAGAGGCTTGTAGACAGATGTCATGTACGTAAAAGATTGTATGGCCTTGTCGGCCTATGTTCAGTACACGAGTGGTTATTTTGGTCTTATAGGCCCGTACTTCATATGTATAAGTTTGTATTCCCTCATGCTTTACTCCAGTTCATTTACCTATAATAGAATGATATGAAAGATACGTTACGTTGGTACTCGGTTGAGTAAGGTACCGGGTGCCCATCGCGGCCCATCGGTTTGGGTCGTGACAAAAGTGGTATCATCTATCTAGTCCCTTTATTGTTCGACCCGGAGAAGTATTCGAGGGGTCGAGCAATGAACTTGCCAACTTGTAATCTAACCTGCTCGAGCCTTAAACTTCGAGATGTCCTCCTTATCGCCTCATTAAAAACCTCCCCAAGAAAACCCAACTGGGACAAAACTCAGGTGAGGAAAAAAAAGTACGGCTCGGAGAACATCTTTCCTTAGAAGTTGAAGTACTTGAGGTGGGCGATGTTCTAGTTGTTTGGTAATAGCTTCCCCTCATTGTTTCTAGTTAGAATGACCCTTTGCTTGCTGTTGCCATTATTTTTTATATGCGCTTCCAATTAGTTCCTAGCTTTCCTTCCCGTGGTTCCTTGCTTGCATGTGTTTTGCCTTTGAGTACGTAGTCTCCGACTTTGAGCGGTTTGATCTTGGCCTTTTTGTTGTAGTATCGCTCTGCCTGTTGCTTTTGAGCGACCATTCTTATGTAAGCTATATCTCTCCGTTCTTCGGCCTCGCCGAGGTCTTGCCTCCTACTTACGCTGTTAGTCAGCCCCCTCTCCTGTGAGTACCTCAGAGTTGGTTCTCCGACCTCGATCGGTATTACTGCATCAGTCCCATAGACTAGCGAGTATGGTGTTTCTCCTGTGCTAATTTTTGGCATTGTACGGTATGCCCATAGCACTTCCGGCAGCAATTCCGACCATAGTGCCTTGGTGTTCTTGAGCTTCTTTTTCATGATGTTCAATATTGATTTGTTGGGGGACTCCGTCTGAGCGTTGCCCGCGGGATGATATGGCGTGGAGAGTATTCTTGTGATATGCCATTTTTCAAAGAACTCGGTGATCCTTTTCCCAGTGAATTAGGGCCTGTTGTCGCAACTGATTTCTTTGGGGATGTCGAAGCGGCATATGATATTCCTTCATATGAATGTGATCACTTCTTGCTCGCGTATTTGGGCGAATGTACCTGCTTCCACCCACTTTAAAAATTAGTTAGTTAAAACTAAAAGAAATCGTATGTTACCTCGTCCTGCTGGGAGGGGGCCGACGATATCCATCCCCCATTTGATGTAAGGCTAAGGCGAGGTGACGGAGTGGAGGTGCTCGCCTGCTTGATGGATCATGGGGGCGTATCTTTGGCGTTGTTCGCATTTTTTTCACGAAGTCGGCGGCTTCCTTTTTCATTGTGGGCCAGTAGTAGCATGCTCGTATGAGGCATCTGATGTAAGGCCCCGGAAAATTTCACTATGTAATTTAAGATTTCGTGGTGCCAAGGTAGGCTAATTATATTATTTGTGTGCAGACGATGAGTATTAATATGATAGAGATCAATTGGATATGGTAATAAGTGTACGAGGCATATTATAAGTTATGTGGGTCTAAGGAGAGGCCTAAGTCTAAGTCAAGTTGGAAAATTGCATGATAGACTAAAATTCCAAGTGAGTACGCACAAGATCAAACCTTGGACGAGAATATCTACAAATATATAAGATGTTATGTGATGCACAACCTATAAAATGAAAGATCTTCAAATCTAGTTTCTAACGCTTCAAGCCGTTCGTCATTTAGACACTCCTACAAAAGGTTATGACCAAATTACCAAAATCTGGCAAAATCTGATTCTGCGACCAATTCTGCGAACCGCAAAATGGTTGCAGACCTGCCCAGTGTAGACTACTTCTGAGCACCAGTTTCGCGATCCATTCTGCGACCGCAGATCTGATTTCGGAGGCTTCATTGTCCTATTTTCATAACCCGACCCCATTTTGATAAATAGCCCTTTAGGCTTATTTTAGGACATTTCCCTTATGTTTTTAGAGATAGGTAAGAGCAATTTAGAGAGAGAAGGGGGAAACCTAGCATTCCGATCATCCAATCTTGCTCAAATCTTCAAGAATCAAGGGAGCTAGCCACTAGATTATCATCTATCCGGGTAAGTCCTACTCCTAAGCTTTCATGTAAGAGGTTACGAGTTCAAATATATTGTGGGGTTGGGAATAGGCCATACATGTGACACTAAGTTGTAGTATGTGGGATTAATGAACCCTTGTGGGTAGTTTCTTGTTGAAATCTGTTGATGGAGGAAGGGATCACCAGATCCTTGTAGTCTATTTTTCATGATAGGTACACCATGGGAATCCTTCTAATTATTAACCGATTTTCGCTATCTTCCTATAGATTGTTATTGCTAGAAGTGTAGGTGCGTTGTAGTAACTTAAGGAAAGCTCAAACAAGGTATGTTGGCTAAACTTTCTCTCTTAGAATCGAGTTACATAATGTTCCCGTAAGTTCAAGTATGGTTGGCTCAAGATTCCTAATTTCTATATTCCGGGTTATCCCCTATAATCTTGATTATTCCGAATGAGCCTTATGTCGAAAGATAGATGTTCAAAGTATGGTTTGCTTATTAAATGGTATGGCTTTGAGCCGTGATTAAAATAAAGATTAGTACCAATTGGGTGAGAAAACTCAATATGCTTAAGACTCCTAATTGCGCATATGTGTACCTAATGTCTTGTTGTTGATAATCTATAAAGATGTTTATAAGTGAATTAAGGAAATAGAGTGTGGCCAACGTGCCAAGAATATAAGTTATAATTGTGGCTAGTGGTATTGATAAGTTAGGATTTTAACGTGTTTTATGCCCCTACTTGCCTATGCTTTGGTTATAAATTACTACAAAATAGTCCCATAATGCTCACAAGTTGTACTTGATTGCAGGTTTGATCGACAAAGTGACGAATGTCAAAGATCGGCTCAAAAAGGAGTGAAACCTGCTTAAGTGTCAAAGACTAAGTAAGTTGAGGAAAAGAGAACCTAGTGCGGATTGCGCAAATGTGAATGCGGCCGCACTAGGAGGTTCAGAGGATGGCAGTTTCAAGTGGGCATGCTACGCGGTCGCGGTTGGATTCTCGCGGTCCGCGGTCAGGCTCCGCAGCCGCGCTACTCTTTTACGCGGCGGAGCAGAGATTCAGAGAGCCATAATTTGCCAATTCCAAGCAATGCGGCCCGCGTTCATTTCTGTGCGGCCGCGCCAACTTCCACTGCGGCCGTGCTGCGTTTCCACGCGGTCCGCGGTCCCCAACTTCAGAGAAGCTGAAATTATGAGTCCAAGAGCCAGTGCGGCCGCGGTCCTTTTTGCGCGGTCCGCGCTGACCCCGCAGGGGCATTTTTGTCCAATTTTTCTAGCCCAGTATAAATAGGACCTTTTACCATTTTTAGGTTAAGTTTTATGTTCTGAACGCAGCTAAGCTCGTGAGACCAGATATTGTAGCCATTTTTGGCACTTTTGCTCTTTATTATTGTAGTTTCTTCCTAGTAATTAATTAATATGCTTACTTCTTCATCTATTTCTTTAATTTCTGTACCTAGCATGAGTAGCTAAACCCATTAGCTAGGGTTGTGGCTCAACCCTAGTGTGGGTAATTGATGGGTGTTGCCATCTAAGGTTAGATTGATATTGGGTGTTTGTTATTTGGGTTGACTTTAGGTTTTAATTAAGGATTGGTAGTTGCAAACACTGATTCTAGCTTTGTGGGTTTAACTCTTCTTGAGAAAGAGAGTCCATGACCCCAAAATTGACCCAACAAGGAATTGGGATGGTCCCATGAGAAATGGTAGTCCCAATTAACGGGTTAAATCTCGAGAGAGTAATTACCCTACTTGAACCCTAGTTGCTTGATCTAATTGGCCTACCCAATTAGTCTCGAGAGAGTCAATTGGGCAAAATCATTCTCTCTACCGAGAGGTGTGAGAGTGGGTACAATTGTGCAACGGTTATAGCATAAGCCCCAAATATGTCAATCTATCCTTAGTAGTTTCTACCCGTTAATTAGCCACCTAGGCAATGCCACGACCCTAGTACCTTCCTCTATATTCCATACAACTTAGCAATATTCTCTTAGCATAATTTAGTTTTAATCATTAGTTTTATAATAGTAGCTATAAGAATCAAAGAAAACCAAAAATGTTTGAAGTGACATTAGAAGCACAACCGCATCTTTAGACTAGACAGATAGTACAACTCCACTACTAGCTTCCTGTGGAAATTCGATCCCGAACCACTATTTGGGTAAAAGCTATTGCGACCCGCTCTTCCTACCTTAGTGTAGCATCGAGTCGGCAGCGATCATGTATCCAGGAAATGAGAAGATGTGAGAAATATTATGAAATGAGCCTCGACTCAACTGTTTTAAAATGACTTCGAAAATAGAATTGCCTAAAAGCTTTTGTGTACTCGATTCATGCCCATAAGTGGTTATTTTTAACTAATGCTTTGCCTTATAAATATATCCAGTGTCATTTGAGTCATTATACACTCGGGTATTGAAATTGTACATTGTCGTGGTTGGGAAGGAGTGATTCAAGAATAATTGGTGTATTGCTTGTTTGTGACTTTGATGTGTGTTTCTACTGTTGGTTGGTATGTCCCCTTCTTTAGGAAGAAATATTTTGTGTTTAAAGTTTCCATTACTAATGAACTTGAAGTATATGATTTCTGAAATATTTTATATGTTAGTATCTAGTGGTGATCCTTGAAAACTAAAAGAAGTGAAAGTGTAGAATATGAAATACGCCCGTCGTGCCATGAATAAAGAATACTTGTGAATCTCCAAAAGAGCCAAGGAAATATTGTTATTATGAGTGGTTGAAAATACTAATGAAGATTTATACAATGTGAAAGATGCCGAGATGAATATATTTCTATTTATGTTATCTTTGTGCGCAAACCAAATCAAAAATGTTTTTGGGAGTATCATTAGCAAAACCGATGAAGGGTGGGTCATAAGGCCCACACCTGAAATTACACGTGCAGGTGTAAGAGTGGATTGTGATTATTCCCCTCATTTGGGATAACATTGAAATATTGATGAAATTGTGATTATTCCCCTAAATTGGGATGAAACGGGTGCCTGCGAATTGTAAAAGAAAAAGCCAACCTGCACGGCATATGTGGGAAGCGCGCTAGCCGGTCGGGTGGAGATCGGGCGCCATGTTGCGCACATAGTGGTACTACTCTTGTAACAATTTTCTTTCGCATCATCGCGTCAAACCACATTGTCCGTGGGGAGATGGCCTAGCCGATCGGGCGTGATCGGACTCTGTGCTAACAAAGTTGGTGGTATATCGGTGCTAATGATCTCCCAACCAAAAAAATATGTATATTATTTTTGTACTTTGAAAATCGTTATGTTTCAATTGGTTATTTGGATATTGTTGATTGTGACTTGCTGTTTCAATGGTTTTCCTTTCTTATATGGTTATTCTATTTTGAAAGAGGACTTTTAGCTATGCATACTAGTGCTATTCGACGACACTAACGTCTCTTTTGCCGGGGCACTGTATCTTTAATTAATACAGGTGGTTCCACAGCAGGCGGCATCGATCAGTGATAGCGGTATACTCTTTTCAACTGACTTGGTGAGCCCCACTTAATCTCGGGGTCCTGTATCTTTTGTTTATCATGTATTTTGTATTTTGAGGTATAGCTGGAGCCTTATTGCCGGCATTTCCATATTACTCTCCAGTTGTACTTAGAGGCTCCGTAGACAGGTTGTGGGTGGAGTTTGATATTGGGAATTGAACTAGAAATGTTGGTATTTGGCACATGTTTTTCTCCAGTATATCTATAAACCTGTAATATTTTGGAAATTATGAACGAAGCTGCTAATGGAAATAAAATAGGTGATGTTAATGAAATCTTTTAAATGTTTGATTAATGGAGTACATCTCCTCTTTATTTAAAGATGAATTTGGGTAGAATAAAATCTAACACTCAGTCGGGTTACTCGGTTGAGCACTTGTCTCGCTCCTTGATTTTGGGCGTGACATCTGACTAGGGCTCGATTGCCGGTGTGGGCCCTGCAGTGACCTTCGTGAACTTCTTCTAGGACGCGCCGTGTCTGCTTTAGTCCCAAGCACTTTTCTAGAGGGCCGCCATACGTCCTTTTGTATGGGTCGTTGTTGATGATGCTATATCTGGCTGCTTGCATTCGAAGTTTTCTGGCTTCTTTTTTGTCGTTCGGAAGCACGCCGTATTGCAGGTATGCGATAATACGATTGCACCAGTCCCAAGTTAGGCTAATAGTGCGTACCTCGATTTGGTCGATCGACGAGTGGAGGAGAGTAACCACGTTCATTTCTCCGGTTATGCCTTTGGTGGCCGCCGCCAGTTTGGCGAGACCGTCTGCTTAGATGTTCTGCGCTCGAGGTATTTGGTCGAGCCGGCATTCATCGAACTCGGGCAACATTTTGCAGATTTTGGCCTGGTATTTATGTAGCCTTTGTTCCTTGATTTGGAAAGTCCATGTGACATGATTGACGACGAGTTGCGAGTCGCATCGTAGGAGTACTCGTCGTGCTCCATACTTTGGTGCCAATTTTAATCCTGCAATCACGGCCTCATACTCGACCTCATTGTTAGTCATATCAGTGCACCGTATGGACCGGCAAATTATTTTGCCTGTTGGGACCTTGAGCACGAGTCCCAGTCCAGATCCTAACGCGTTTGAGGCGCCATCGGTGTACAGAATCCATCGGTCATGTATTTTGGGGGAAGTAATGGAGGCTTCCATTCTGACTTCGGGCATTATTTTTGCACTAAAGTCGGCGACGAAGTCGGCAAGTACTTGTGACTTTATCGTTGTTCGCGGCTGATAGGTTATATCGTGCTCGCTCAGTTCTATGGCCCATTTGGCCAACCTACCCGACAGCTCGGGTTTGTGCAGGATCCTCCTTAGAGGAAAGGTCGTGACCACTGAAATGGGGTGGCACTGGAAATAGGGTCTAAGCTTTCGTAAAGCTACGACCAAGGCTAGGAGTAGCTTTTCGAGGTGGGGGTACCTCATTTCAACGTCGAACAAAGTTGTGCTAATATAGTAGATTGGAGACTGCGTACCCTTATTTTGTCGGATCAAGATTGCACTTACCGCCACATCGGACACGGCCAGGTAGATGAGGAGACGTTCTCCGGGATCTGCCTTAGCAAGTAGCGGGGGTGAAGACAGGTACGCCTTCAGTTCCTTTAAGGCGTTGACGCACTCGAAATTCCATTGGAGTCCTTTGTCCTTTTTGAGTATGACAAAAAATTTGTGGCACCTATTAGAGGACCGTGAGATGAATCTTGACAGGGCAGCTATACGACTGATCAACTTCTGCACATGCTTCTTGCTGGTCAAGTTCTCTGGTATTCCCTCTATAGCCTTTATTAGGTCGGGGTTGACCTTGATGCCTCGTTGCGATACTAAGAAACCGGGGAACTTTCCCGAGGTTACACCGATGGCGCATTTTTCGGGGTTCAATTTCATGTCGTATCTCCTGAGTATGCCAAAGGCTTCCCTGAAGTGGTCGATGTGGTCTTCCTTTCTTTTCGATTTGACCAACATGTCGTCTATATACACTTTCATGGTTTTGCCGAGTTGATATTTAAACATTCTGGTCACCATCCTCTAATATGTCGCCCATGCGTTTTACAACTCGAACGGCATAACCCTATAGCAGTACGTCCCTTGGTGGATGATGAAAGTGGTTTTTTCCTGATTTTCTTCCTCCATGAGGATCTGGTTGTAACCCAAATAGATGTCTAGGAAACATAATAGCTCGTGCCTGACTGTTGCGTTGATATGGGTCAGGGGGAATGAGTCTTTCGGGCATGCTTTGTTCAAATCTGTGAAGTTCGCACATCTGCCATTTCCCCTTTTTCTTTTTTACCATGACCACGTTGGCGACCCATTGGGGATATTTTGACTCTCTAATAGAGCCATTCTCAAGAAATTTCTCCACCTCCTCGTGGACAGCATCATTTTATCGTGGCATTGAATTTTCTTCTAACTTGCCGCACTGGGGGGTGGAATTAAGGCTGTATGGTGGGCCGGGCCCGGGCCTAAATGGGCTAAACGGGCCGGGCTAAACGGGCCTGGGCTTAGCGGTCCCGGGCTCTGGCGGTCCCGGGCTTCGCGGTCCCGAGCTTCGTGGGCTCAACGGGTAGGACCAGCCCGTGACGGGCCTAAGCCCATATGGTCCTGGGCTAAATGGGCCGGGCTCGTGGGCTTAGCGGGCCTAACGGGCTTTTTTTTGGGGCTTTTTTTTTAATTTTTTTTTATTTAAGGCAATTCCTTGTAAACCATATGTGTATGTATATATATAAATTGCTCTTATGCATGGCTATATAAATATATGTAGTATATATAATATAGAAATCTAATTATTAAAGTGTTTGACGAAAATGTAAAATAACAAATCAATAGTAAAACTAAATTGACATGCATAATAAATTAATAACAAAGTACAACATGAAGCATAAATACGTCTAATAATTTTAAAATAACACAAATTGTTGAAAAATCTTAAAGACGAATTTGCGGATAAATACCCTCAACACAATACTTTATATGCCTCCTTAAAATGCCTGTGGTACACCCTGAACGAAAATTTAAGACTCTTCCACAGTTCTTGCACTTTAATATTTGGCCTTCTTCATTTTCTTCAAGCACTTCATAGTATTGCGAAACAAATAAGCGCACTCTTTCCGAACGAGGCATGATTTAACTTGAAAATTGAGATTGAGACTTGAAGTCTTGAAAATTGGAGATTGAGAGATTGAGAGAAATTTAGATTGAGAAATGAGTATTGAGTATTGAAATGAAGAAGAGGGAGGGGGGTACTTATAGTGTTAGAGAAGGTTAGTTTTGTAAATTGGAAAAAAAATGGCTATTTGTGCAATTAATATGACCGTTGGTGGTCATTGGGGGTGGGGCCCTCATTTTGAAAAATCTTGTTTTGTAGTATATATAGTACTACTTCTTCATGTAAATATAATATATATGTATGTTTTGTATATATATTTCCTTATATAATTTATTGTAGTATATATTGTATGTTATGTATATATATTCCCTTATATATTTTCTTGTAGTATATATTGTATGTTATGTATATATATTCCCTTATATAATTTGTTGTAGTATATATTGTATGTTATGCATATATATTCCCTTATATATTTTCTTGTAGTATATATTGTATGTTATGTATATATATTCCCTTATATATTTTCTTTTAGTATATATTGTATGTTATGTATATATATTATAGCTTATAAATAATTGCAAGTTAAAGACAAAAAAATATTGCAAAGAGATATTCAAGGGCATGTCTTATAATTTTTATTACCAAAAATGGCATATCTTTCTTAGTCTTCTTCCCCCCAATGGAATGAGCACAACAAGGTACTAATACCACCACTAAAAGGAAAAAAAAAAACTAAAGAAGATATGCCAAAGTACAAGTTACACCATAATCTACATTGTATCTCTAACAAATCTCATAAATCCTTCAAGGTTCGGAGGAGGTTCCGTTGGTGGTGGCGGAAAAGAAGCTTGTTCATTACCGCTTCCGGGCGAAGCAGCATCCTCCGCAAGTTCCGTTATCATTTCTTCATAAGCTTCGTCTATCTCCGGTTGTGATTCTGCAAGTCCAAAGTTTCTTCTTTCCGAGCGGATCCAATCTCTGAATAGTACTGATTTTTCCAAGCTCTCCCTCATAGACGCTCTATGATCACCTATTTGAAGTCTTGCTTGACTGAAAGCGCTCTCTGATGCAACTGTTGAAGCTTGAATAGATAAAATATCCTGAGCCATCCTTGCAAGAACCGGAAAATATTTTTCCCTTGCCTTCCACCATTCCAAAAGATCAAAGGTGCCGCCTGGATTCTCCTTTTCAAGTCCCTGCGACAAATAAACTTGAAGCTCATTTAGATGTGAAGTCTCATCAAAATTATCACCTTGAGAACCCCCTAAATCCCGTCCAAGATTTAAGTATTTTTTACGGCCCGTCGAGTCTCTTTTAGATGATTGTGAACTAGACGAAGTGGGGTTAGGACA
>NW_017672625.1:24667-24928 GCF_001879085.1 Nicotiana attenuata
TAAGCATTATAAATTGTTTGAGCATTTATTTTAATTGAGGCTTTTGCCTCTGCAAGTGTAGAAAATTCCTCAACTGAAAGATCTAAAGCCTTATAAATATTTGAGTACCAAAAGCGAGGACCTCCTAAGTTCATTGTAGGATTTAACATTGCAGCAACACCATAAATAAGGGGGATAGGGAAAAAAATATTTTTTAAACTTTTCTTTCATTGCATTTATAGCATGTTTATAAATTTCCCCACCCTCCGAAAATTCAACAAA
>NW_017672625.1:25603-38243 GCF_001879085.1 Nicotiana attenuata
ACAATTTTTCACGAAATTGCAATAATAAAATAAGCAATTATAGAAGAGAAATTAGATATAGATTGAGAGAGATTGAGATAGATTGATGAATTGGTGAGTAAAAATGAAAGAATGAGGGGGTATTTATAGTTGAGAATTGGGAAAAAGTGTAATTATATAAAGTTTGGGGTTAAAATAAAGTTTGGGGGCCAAATGGCTATTTTTTAAAGTTCCAAACGGTTGAAAATTAAAGGCCAACGGCTAGATTTTAAAATCTGACCGTTGGTCTTTTTAAAAAAAAATTTTTTTTTTTTAAAAAAAGAGCCGTTGGAGCCCGTTAGGCCCGGTTGAACCGGCCCAGGACCGCCTGCCGGTCCCGGGCTTAGCGGTCCCGGTCTCGTGGGCCTCATGCAAGGGACCAGCCCGCCACGGGCTTTCTACACCATCAGGGACCGGCCTACCAGGACCGGCCCGTCGGGACCGTTTAGCCCGTTAAGACCGCGGGCCCGGTCCCAGACCGGCCCACAATACAGCATTAGGTGGAATGGGTCGACATTCAATTTATGTGTTGCTATCTCCTTTGGGATGCCTGGCATGTCTGCATGGGAAAAAGCAAACAGGTCTACGTTATTTTTTAAGAACTGACGGGACTTACCTTGGTTCTTGGAGCTTGTGGCCGATGAAGGCTTTCTTGTTGTGGTCGTTATCATCGAGTTGGACGAGGTCGAGATCCTCTATGGTTGACCCTGTAGTTTCTACGATCTTGGGGTCCCTGATAACGTCTTTCCCTTCACCACCTTCTGACCACGACTTTGTTAATTGCTATGCATCCTCGGCTTTGCCTTTCAGTTGTTGGGTGTATATGCAGTCTTGGGCGATGCGGTAGCATTCTCGGGCAGTGCGTTGCTCTCCTGGGATGTTGAATATTCCCCAGGGGGTGGGAAATTTGATCACTTGATATAAGCTGGAAGGGACAACTTTCATGTCATGTATCCAAGGTCGACCTATGATGGCGTTGTACGCCGTATCCTGGTCCATGATGTGGAAGGTGGTCTCCAAAGTGACATCGCCGGCCAGGACGGGCAATGTGATCTCTCTGGATGTTCGCACAACTGCGTTATTAAAACCCGTCAGTGTGATGCAGCGTGGTACTATCCTATCCTCGAGCTTCATTTGTGCGAGAACTCGAGGGTGGATGATGCACGCGCCGCTCCTATCATCGACCATAATACGTTTTACATCAGTATCTAAGATGCGTAAAGTAATGACAAGATCGTCCTAGTGAGGAAAAACCAAACCGTGGGTATCCGATTTATCGAAGATGATACTTTCTTTGAGTTCGTCATACCGTTCATGAGTGATTGACTACTTGAGTTTGTGGGTGGTGGTGAACTTCACGATGTTGATTGATGCGTCATCTCCCCCTCCGATGATCATTTGAATGGTTCGAGGTGGGGAAGGTGGCTTGGGCGGTCCCTGGTGCTGTTCACATCCTCGGGCGAAGTTGGCTCTCCCCCGGTCGCTCATCAGTTCTTTCAAGTGCCCTTGGTGAAGCATGTTCATGACCTCTTGTCTTAGGGCGATACAGTCCTCGGTTTTGTGACCCCGCTCCTGGTGGAACTCGCATAGGGCATTTGACTTTCTGGTGCTCGGGTCGGAACTCATATTCTGCAGCCACTTCACTTTTGGGCCGAGTTTCTCCATTGTGTAGACTATTTTTGAGGGGGAAAACAGAAATTGTGAGCGGATAATAAGGGTGCATACCTCTCTTACTTCGGTGAGTTACTTTTCGTGGCCTGGATGGGCCTTCGTCATGGCGAGGGGGTGGCATGAGGGGTGCCTCTGACATAGGGCTGATGTCCGATTGGGCCGTGGTCTGCCTAGATCTCTTGTTGTCGTTTCTTCGGTCCTTTTTGGACTCGGCTTGTACCGAAGTTAGCCATTGGGTTGGCCCATTCAGATCATCTTCGACGGCTCGAACTTCGACGCAATAGGCATTGTGTATTTCATCCCAAGTGGTCGGGGGATACTTCATGAGGTGGCTTAGAACCTTTCTGGTTGCCCTCGAACCACTTCTGTTCAGCCCATTTGAAAGGCTGCCACGACCATTTCTTCCTATACGTTTGGTAGGGTCATTCTTACTCGGTTAAATCAAGCAAGGAAGTCCCTCAGTCCCTCTCCAAGTGATTACTTGATGGCGAATATGTCATTTACCCTTGCCTTCGCCTTTTTTGCTCCGGCATGGGCTGTTATGAACTTGTCGGCCATTTTTTCGAATATTTCAACCGAGTGTGTGAGCAGCTGTGAATACCAAGTCAATGCACCCCCGGTGAGGGTTTCGCCAAACTTCTTCAGTAAGATGGAGGACACCTGCTCTTTGGCGAGGTCGTTGCCTTTTACTGCGGTGACGTAGTGAGTCACATTATCTTTAGGGTCCGATGTGCCGTCGTATATTTTCAGGTACGACGATATTTTGAAGGTTTTGGGTATTGCGTGTGGTGCAGCTTCGTCGCTGTATGGCTGCTCAACAAACTGACCGGCATCCCTTTTTGGTAGGAGTTTTGGGGCACCCGGTATTTTGTCTACCCTTTCTTGATGTTCTTTCATTTGATCGTGGAACATTTTTTTCTCATTCTCCATCTCCTCCAATTTCCTCAGAATGACCGTGAGGGTAACGTTACATGCATCACTAACATTATGAGTAATACCTGTTACAGGGAGTGGCATGCTGCTCGTCAGCTGCTGATGCAATGCAAACTCTTGCCTCCTCTCGATTCGGCCTTTGAGCGGGCTCGTTGAGGAAACTGGTTAGCGTGTTTGTCAACCACGCTTCGAGCAACTTTTTCACTGCCGGTGGTGCCTTTTCTGTTGTGGATGTGGAGGCCCCTTTACCGTGCGAGGTTGTGATGCTACCATGAGGAGGGGGCGAGCTTTTTCGCCTGGGAGAGGTGTTTGGTGTTACATCTTCGCCCTCCGTTTCATTTACTTCGTTGATGGTGTGGAGGAGGTTGGTGGTGAGGTCCGCTATTGCTTTCCTGTTTTCCTCTTCGTTGCCTGCCATGTTAGATTTATGCACACAAGGAAGTATAGGGTTTTTTGCGTTAGTTTTTTTAGATATAGAAAAAACTAAAGTTTTAACTAGAAAATTCCCACAGACGACGCCAAATTGTTTGACCAAAAAATGTAAAACTTTTTGTTAAACTAATTAGATAAGAAGATAACGGGTAAATCCTAGTTAAGGATAATAATTTCTAGATTTGAAATATGTTTATGCTGATAACATGGGGTTGCTTTAATCCGGTTTAATGCGACATACATTAAATGACACGGCCAGAATGAAGGAGGAATAATAATGAGCAATAAATATATTAAATGACACTAAATGTAAATAAAGTGAAGGATTCACCCAATATTGAATGAGGTGGATGATTCCTCTCTCTGACAATGATGTAAGACAATTGAATATGAGAAGATAGGGAGCTTCTTCGGATCTGATGCGAGAAATATGGAATAAACAACAAATCAAATCTCTTTTGAAAGGTAATGTTTGTATTTTTCTTCAGAGTCAACTTTTCAACCGAGCTCTTATCATATAGAATACTACATGCCTCTTTCCTTCTCTCTACCTTTCTATTTATATGGGACATGCTTCAAACCTAACCTAGAATACAAGTAGAGAGAATATTCTCCTAAATATCTTATTACAAAACTAGTCGTTATTTGCTGTCCTGAGCTTTCGACCTCGGCCCCGATTAGCAGCTCGCCAGTAAGTCCCTTTAATTTTGTGTACGACCTCGACCTAATCGCCTTTTAGTAATTTATCCTTGTGCCGGGCTCCCTTAAATCAGATTTTGACCCATACAAAAATAATAAAGTCTTCGAATGTTTTCTCCAAGAAGATCACCGCAAAGAATCTGCTTGCAAAGTCCATTGATCATTGTGAAAACTGACTGTTGGCTTTTCATGGCAGTAAATGATAAAGGGGCTTTCATGATTGTGTTTTCCTTCATATGTTGTTATCAAATAGCTGGAATCAATTCCATCTCTTTCCACCTTCTTCTTTACCTTGCAACCTCCACTTGAACACTTGTAGTAATTCCTGTTTAATTGGTTTCCCCATTTTGTTAGTGCATTTCTGATGTTGTATTCCCTATTGAGATACATATTTCATTTATTTGTTATTTCATCTTAAGATGAAAAGATAAAAGAAGAGCAAAAGAAAATAAATATATAAAAAAACTATACATCAATTCCGAGCAATATTAGTTGGGATCGGCCATATAAATTCTTACGATTGATGTTACCTCATTTAAACATGTCTTGGTCCAATATTACAAAAACTATATGTTTTTCAAGCACCACAAGTTTTTTGCTTTTCACTAGGCAACATAAAATAAAAGGTTAAAAAAGTATAGGTCAAAGAATCTAAAATTTATAACAAAAAGATATTGGAATAAATTCGATAGGAACCGACAAGAATGAATGAAGCAGATGTTAGCTGGGGATAATCTGCATCAGTCAGTCGCTGACTTACTGCTGCAAGTCTTCAATATATAAATCCTCAAAAGAAAAAAAAAGTCTTCAATATATCCATTGTGAATTACATGTCGGTCGTTAAGAATATCGTCTCGCTATCACCTTTAAGGCTTTAATTATGTCTTATTCACCGACAAGGGTTGTGGTGGAGTGGTAAGTACTCCTTCATCCTTAACTAGAGGTCTCGAGTTTGAGCCCCTGGGAATGGAGTCGCCTTTGTTAGGGAGCGCTTTACCCTCCCCCCCCTCCCCCCCTCCCCCCCTTGTGGGACTTTCCGGCGCGAATCCGAATTAGTCGGGCCTCAATACGGGTACCGAATACCGGGTGAGAAATAAAAAAAAGGGAAACTTACACAAATGTCCTTAATAAGTTTCAACTTACCAACCTCTAGCCATTAGTCATAGACTTGCCAAAATTAGCCAAACATATGTAAAAATTAAAAATCAAATAAATAAGGTTCTTTCTCTCAAAGAATCACATGCAAAAATCACCTTCCATATATTTTAAGCGTGATTAGCAACATTAGATGCAAGACGGAAAGGAAATTTTATGGATGAGGTATCAAATAAGGTGATGAAATACAAAAAAAAAAAATACAATATTCCAAAAATCTAAACAAAAAAGGAATTTTTTTAAATGGGTATAGTTGAAATTCATTGAAAACATATAGATAAGTCAATATACAAAATTTGAGGAAGATTGGAGGTGATTTGGACTGGTTTTGTATCAAATTTCATAATTAAATCGAGTTCAAAAAAATCTTCTGCGACACAGGTATCAAACATGTATCACGCATGTATTTCACACACAGGTATACATGGATATACATGTGATACGCAATTACAAATATGATACATATGTGATACACAAATGATACACAGTGTGACACACACATCATTTTTTTCATATTCAGTTTTTACTTCGAATTTTCAATTCAAACCACCTCAAAACTTCACCAAATCGTCCCAAAACTGTGATTCAAGCTCCTTAAGATATACCCAATCTATTCTAATAGCACCCACTCAAAAGAAAGCAAAAATTTGATATTTTTTTGCTACAAATAGCTAATTGCCAATTTGATTAATATTAGTAATATTTTATCAATTGACCAATTTTTGTAATGAGCTACCTATAAATGGACATAGCCGATAATTTCCCAAAAAAAAAAATACTCTTATTCATAATGTGTGTGTTAGCTATAGCGCTAGAAGTTTACTTATCGGTTCAGTCTAACTCAATAATTTTAGTTCAATAGTACAGCTATATTAAAAATATCACTAAATATATATGCACAAAAACTAATTTTAAAAATCAGTTACAAACATGTGATATTGCTATTCTAAATTATACTATGAATAAAGTTCAAATTTTGGCTCTATCCTGATGTGTGTTGTGGGAGTTTGTGTGGGTGTGTGTGTGAGGGGAGGGGGGGTGGGGTATGAAAAAGACCTTTTCCAGAGTCAAGTGACTCAAGCGCAGTCTAATTAGACCATATTTTTGTGATATATAATAGGACCAGTTTAGATATGTGTGCGTATATATATTAAAAAGGGATATTATCACTTTTAGCTCCCGTCATAATTATTTACATTCGATAGTCGAAAATATGTATAAACTTTGTATGCTTTTTGTATATATAATATACATAATGTATATATATACAATAAATATATATTCTTTCGGCTATTATTTTGAGAGCAACTATACAATATAATTTTCCCTATTAAAAAAGGTACATTCTACTCACTTTCTCAATATTTGTGTGTCCGTACTTGTGAAAAATTGAATTTTAATCAAGTTTGAGATTCTAATATTTGCAATTCTTAGTTAATTAACAAACACATACATGAAAGACTTCTAGCACCCAATAATTGGCTTTTATATATTTAGTGTGTGTACAATCCTTGAATATTTCTGAAATAATCCACCTTCAAAAGCAAAAGTAATAATATATATAAATTAGAGTATTTAGAAAGAATTTGCACCGAAACATCAAAATAATTATCATATTGATGTAGACGATCATCACGCAAGCTAGAGCTCAGAATTTTGATATATTTACCTTGGATTTGTGTTACTTTTCACCTTCTTTTTTCCATATTTCCTCCATTTGTATCCATCATCCAATATCTCAAGCTCGGTCTTTGTTCTAAAAGCAATTGCATGTTTTTCAGCCTTCTTTTCTTTCTCTATCCCCTTATTGCTTGAATTTCTTTAAAACATCAACATCAAACAAACAAGTAAATAAATAATTAAATATATAAACCATTAAAATCATCAATGAATAATTATCAATATCCTCCAGAATTATCACCCTTAGTTTAGTAGTGACTTACTCATTCATGTGAATATTTGTTGGTGTGGCATCAAATGAACTAGCTGATGAGTTTCCACTATAGGTACTAGTGCTTATCTCTTGTTGCATGAAAGGATTTTGTGAATAAAGTGAAGTATTAAAGCTATTATTTGAGTTGGAATATTCTTCACCATCATTAATCAAATTGTCAAGAAATGAAGTGTCAAAATCTTGATACATATTGTGGCCATGATCTTGATTCATATTGATGAGAGATGAAAAGGCAAAATTAGGGTTTATAGTTTGATGAGAAATATTGGTTGTTTCTTGGAAAGTGGAAGAGCCAAACATGGTTTAATTTGAGAAGAAGCCAATGAATAAAGACTTGATAGTGTGTTAGAATGAATGATGTGGTTGTATTTAATAATTTGATAGTGTGGTTTTATATAGTATTATAGATTGTGTGGTGAATCTCTGTCTTTGGATATGAGCTTCCTTATCACCTTCCTAGCAGTATCTATGGAGTTTCTTTACCTTTATTAAGTGTCACTCTTCTTGTGTCATCATATGACGAAATAATTGAACAGGTTAAGTTTAGAACTTTTTTTAAAAAGTCTGAATTAATAACAAGGGATATACCTTAAATTCAGAGTTTGATTTCAGAATTTGATGTCTTATTTTTGTTATGATGGTGGTTTCGGTTACCTTATACCTTACATGCACCTCGACTATTTTATTATATATTTATTACTTTTTATCGGGATATGCACCGATAACTTTACAATTCAAAGCTTAATTAGATAGAACGCAATGCCTTATTATATTCGGATTACACAAATAAACTAGTAAAAATTGCACGGGGCCTTATTTGGTCGCCCCCATTTAACCTATACCCATTTTTTTTAAACTTTTAACTTGTACCCACTTTTTAAATAACTCCTCCTCCTCCTCCTCCTCCTCCTCCTCCTCCTCCTCCTCCTCCTCCTCCTCCTCCTCCTCCTCCTCCTCCTACTACTACTACTACTACTACTACTACTACTACTACTACTACTACTACTACTACTACTCCTCCTCCTCCTCCTCCTACTACTACTACTACTAGTCATGTTTGATCTTATTTTCTAGTCAATGCACTAGAGAGAAAACTCTTGCATATTTATTCAGAGATGCTTTTTGTTTTTTAGCAGAAAAAATAGTGTATGTTTTTTTCTTTTGCACAAGTTATTACATAAAATTACAACTTCTATTTTCTTAATCAATGATAAGCACCTTTTCTTTGCAATTTGACGTGGACCATTTGAGGCAACAATAAGAACTTAAGTTACTTTGTTATTCATTTTCGTACTTCAATTATTTGGCAAACTGCCCTTGATTCCGTGAATACCGTACCATATATATAACAAAGAAAACTACAAAAGTTATTTAGAAAGTGGAGCCATAACTATAGCTGAAGTTAAGTGAAAAGAGTGTCATTTGGGGTAGTAAACATATAATGAACTAAATCACTTCAGCTCTATAGCTGAAGTGCGAACTTCAGGAGCTGAAGTTCGCCAGTTATAAAATAAAAACTTCAGCTTTAGGCCAGTTACAAAATTTACATTGAGCTTGACTATCTATGACGCAGTCGAAAGCCATTAAAATCCATATATATAAATATCAGTACTAGCTCTTGCTATTGCAGAATAAATGATTCACTCTTTTTAACGTCTGTCTCCTTGCTGTTTCTCTGGGCATTCTTGATCACGCCCAACTATGCTTTATAAAAAGGACTCTGCGGACATTGCAAATATAACCCGAGTATTACGCTCAGGGTCGAATCCACAGAGAGTTAACCTATCAACCACTATCTTCAGACCCACTAATTCTTCAGAACCAGCTTCCCAAATATTCAAATCTCAGTTGAGTGTTCTTTAACAACTAGCTTGCAAGTAACTAAATGGCTGTAACTAAATTAATAAGGTTGTAAACAATTATGAGGAAAAGCTAAGGCAATGATTTCCCCTATTGATGGAATCCCTTCTGTTTATGCTCATACAAATTTACCCACACATCTCTATCAATCATGAACGCTAATCTTACCGCAAATCTCTCTCGAGTAATCACAGCAATCTACTATTGCACTCTCCCGAGATACACTAGCTTACTTTATTTAGCACAATTCACTTTAGATTACACCCAAGGCTTCGTTATCCCTAATCCCGCCTTAAAACCCGCAATTATAGATTCCTCGAATAATCTAGGAGTGGTATTGTTCAACAATACCTTAAATATGCACTCTTTTCCAAGTTATGCACACTAAATAGGCACAGCTAATTGAGGATCCTGTCAATTAACTACAACGAACACGAAGTTAAACAAATAGAGATTAAACTAGCAATTTGTATTCACATAAACAAGAAGTTCATCACCCAATAGGTTCTATCAAAACCTTAGACAAGGAATTTAGCTACTCATGGCTATGGAAAAATAAACTAAGATTGAATTCATCATAAAAATCAAAAGAAAAGAAGAAAGATGTTTAGAGTATTCTCTCACAATGGTTTTCCTTGCTAAGAAACCTTAAAAATCAATACATGCCTCTCTTGGGCGAAGTCTAATGTTTTAAATAGGGTTTAGGTCTAAAAATCCCGTAATTGACACTTTGGTCCCTGAAGTTTCTGCGCCTGCCGCGGTTCTGCGGATTCTCTGATCTTCTGAAGCTGCTTCCCACCGCGGTTCTGCCGCGGTCGCGGTGGAACCGCGGTGGATCCAGTACTCTGAATCTTCGGCCTGTTTTGCATGGTTCACTTGGGAAATTTCACAGTTGGCCTCTTTTTCATCACTTTTAACTCCAAAACTGCTCCTTAGCCTTCCTTATACATATATCACCTACAAATCATGAAAAACACTAATAGGAGCATTTTGTCATCACTTTTAGCATTAAAACTACACAAGAAGGTGATTATTTAATGGTGTGATTATAGTCAAATTCACCTATTATCAATTCTCTTGTGAAAACGAAGTTAATTACTTCAGCTTGGTGTTAACATTTTTTCTGGCTTAATTCCTGATGAAATTTGTTCGATCACCAGTCTTGAAGTTCTTGTGCTTTTCATGAATTCATTTCAAGGAAAGATTCCATCTTCTATAGGCAGACTCAGAAATCTTCAACAGTTGGATCTTCGAAAGAATCGTTTGAATTCAACCATTCCTTATGAGCTTGGCCTCATGTGTACTTCAGCTCTAGTATGTAATATTAATAGGTGGTAAATGACTTTTTCATTTAATATTATAGGTGGTAAAAAAACTTCAGCTCTAGTATGTAATATTAATATGTGGTAAAAAAACTTCAGCTCTAGAGCTGAAGTTTCCAGTTACAACACAAAAACTTCAGCTCTAGAGCTGAACTTCATGCCCGGCTACTAGAATGCTGAAGTTTTGCGTGATTGCATTTGCTACTTCAGCCCCGTATGCTGAAGTTATGCGAAAAAACGGGTACGCATGTAAATTTTTTTTGCAAAGCGGGCACAAGTTGAATGAATATATTGCACCTTGAAATCATCATTCTTGATAGATATATAATATCTTTATATAATGTCGTGGAATGGCTTTCAATATCTCCATAGAGGTATTCTCGCTATCACATTATCATGCTTATAATTATAGCATATTTGCACAAATTGCACTGAGGATGTGGTACTTCAAGATCAAGAATTGTATATGCTTCAAGCAATTTAAATCCTTCATGGATTGTCATATAAGTCATATAATAGACTTTAATTAGATGCATATCAAGTTTTCATGTCATGCTAGACAAATAAGATATCGAAAACTGATTGCACATACCATTAACTTTATACTTTCAAGTGTTTGAACTGCAGGTCCAAAACTACATGTCTTTCATATAAAACCAAATTCTACTTGAATTGTTTCTCCATACTTAAGATCCTCATATATATTTAGCGCTATTATAGATGTCGTCGACAAACATTTTATATCGGTTCCAACCTCCTTATTTTTCATAAAGACATAACATAGAGATCTCTTCATTCATTTCAAGTACCTAAACCTCTCCTAAGATTTTATGAAGTATTATGTCATGTGATCTTCTAGATTACTTGCCTCCTTTAATATGATCATTTTGATCATTTGCTCATCTTCTTTATCAAGAAGTTTTATTTGAAATCGATTTGTCTATCGCTTTAAGCGTACCATAGACTTTGTCCTTCTAGGACTTAATAGGAGCATTTGGGATGAGAATATAGTTACTTTCTTTGGGTCAGCAAATGCGTCTGGCATGCTTTGCAAAAAATTAAAAATGAATTATCCTTTTATGAACTTCAAGTTCATTTTATTTTATTCGAGGATCTAGATGTAGAAATGATAATTCATTCCACGTAACTTTTTCTCAATTGTTTATCGTTTCTCCTCCTCATGTTAGAAAAACTAACTTGCTTCCTCAACTTTGAAAATCCGCCTTTGTGCGTTATGGTATTAACCAAAATATACCCCGCACATCAATAATAGTAAGATGGAATTATTTGGTTCCTGACCCGGAACCACTTGTGAGGGGAAAAAATAATATACTTTCGTATATAACGTATATCAAACTGAAATAGATAACTTTGCAACCCCTACTACATCTGCCTTTACGATATTTACTATATTTCGTACGTTTCGGATATAGCACGTCCCTTTTTTTTTTTTACTATATGAGGACCAAAAAGAAAGACCACCAAANACTGCTCTGCTCCCCCCAAAAAAAAGAGAGACTTCATTTCTTCCACCTTCCCTGTACGAGTAGTGAAGAAGTATAGAGCACTTTAGTTGGTTGTTGACCAACGGAAAGCATGGGAGAAAAAAAGGAAGAATTTACGCAATTTCTTTTCTAAGAAAGAGATCATAGTGATTGATGGCTCTTTCAATCCGCCGAAATGGAACGCTTTGGCGTGTACCAAAATGGAGAATTTGGGTCAGATTTATAAGCTTACGACCACTGAACAAACTTGGTTGACGAACATAGTTTATGCGCCGCTAATGTAGCGGCTTGTCGAGCATTTGACAAACTCACACCATCCATTTCAAATAGGATTTGTCCCCTGGACACACGAGCAATCCAACCCGTAGGATTTCCCTTTCCTCTTCCCATTCTTACTTCTGTAGGTTTCCCGGTAATAGGGATATCTGCGAGAACTCTTACCCATATCTTACCATTTCTTCGGAATTGTCCGCTCATAGCACGATGGAAGTGTCCGATTATAGCACGACGCGCTGCTTCAATGGCTCGATATGAAAGACGACCAGCTCTACAACTTTTAGTGCCATATCTTCCAAAACCAAGTTGTGTACCGTCCGGTTTGCAACCCCTACTACATCTGCCTTTACGATATTTACTATATTTCGTACGTTTCGGATATAGCACGTCCCTTTTTTTTTTTACTATATGAAATCCACACTTTGACACCTGAGATTCCGTAACGAGTAGATACTTCCGCAGGAGCATAATCTATTTTCTGGTTAAATACATTACGAGATGTTTTTCCATACTTTCCGCATTCAGTTCTAGCTATTTCTGCACCTTCTAATCGACCTGAACAACATATACGGATCCCCTCCACCCCTTTTTTCATTACTAATGGAATATCCTTCACTATTTTACTAAAAATGGAACGAAATGATCTTGTTTTGTTCCTCGGTTGAAAAGAGATGTCTTGAGCAATCGGAGAAGCACTTTGATAAACAGATTTGATCTTGACCGATTCAATTAAGGTATTAGTGTTTGTTCTATTATACAACAAAGATCGCATTTTTTTCACTTCGTTCAAATAATAGTTGTACCCGTACGGAATT